>NC_047085.1:68748670-69050009 GCF_902459505.1 Geotrypetes seraphini
CGGAGCCCCTGAGCCTGGCCTGTCTTCCAGTACCGCAGCAGGCACTCCCCCATCCCCCCCGAGACCCAACCCTGGACCCCGAAGCATCACCGGGAAAGGCCAACCCCGACCCCCTCCCCGCCGAGGCCCTGCCACGTGCGCGCAGCCCTGGAAGGCGTCCCCTGCCCCTGCGGGCCGAACCTGCACTGTTCTGAACCTCTAGCCCTGCTCCTCCCACCCCCAGCGCGATCGCCGTTCGTGCAACCGAACGGGACCGCCTGGGAGGCAGCGCCCTAACCACCCCCCCAGCCGCACCTACCGGAGCCATGTCTCCCTCGTCCAAGGAGTCCCCAGCTAAAATGGACAGCTCCGCCAGGTCCGCGGCCGAAGTAGAAGGCGAGTGCTCCATCGCGGAGACAGGAGACCCGACCGGCGAACGACCACCCGCTCTAAAACACTCGATCCAAAGCAGAAGGCCGCTCCCCGCTGCACCAGCCCGACACGAGGTGACCAAGCAGTCTCCAACACAGTCTCGGAGGACCAAAAGGTTTAAGTCCTCCGAGCATGCTCCCTTTGTACCCCTCCCCCCACAATCCCTCTCGGCTGCGACGCCCCGAGAGGCGGAAGGGGAAGAGATCCTGCGACCACGGACCGCCCCCCCTTCAGCCCCTCCCCCCGTTCTCTTTCTAACTAGCCCGACGGGCGCCTCGGCGGGCCACCCAGCCCCGCGTTAGGGGCGCCCGTCGAGACTAGCTCTCGGGCTTGCTTATTTTATAATGGTTGCAAAGATGGTTGAAACTGCTCTTTTGGCCTCATAGAGACATGCAGGTATAATGCTTGCATTCATCCTGTGATCTGAACCCAAGCTGATTAGATGCTTAGAGTAGTTATCAAAATTCTGGATTTTTCTGACACATTGTGAGCAGGGAAAGAACCTTGATTTCAATGACATGGTAACAAATAAAAGTAAACTACTACAAAAATGTTGGAAGACACAGAGGTAAAAAACAAACAAATAATCTCAAAAACAAATAGGAGAATTTTGTTTTTATGTCCATTTGGCAGAACAGAAAAAAAACAACATTGAGAAACTAGGGAGATTGCTGCATATGGGAAGGCTGAATATGCTTAGACGTGTACACTTAGTTTTGAGTTCTAGGAGAGATGTTCTATCCCAGCAACCTCTTATGCCTGCTCAATTCTGCTTCTCCTTTGCAACAGTTTTCTTATATTCTTCTGTTATATAGAAGATTGAACTTAATCGCATCTAGGACTCAAATAATAACTTGAATAGGTACCCTTATGGAATCCTTTATGTCTATATTACCCAAAAGTTCAGAAAAGTCCGGAAAATATACTGAAGTAAACCTGTATATAATAACAACAAATAGAAATCTTCCATTGGAAAGCATAGTTGGCCAGTTATTTGGTACCCTATAAAAATTATAGTATAACCACCAAAGATTTTTAGGAAATTTGAATGTTGACAAATTGTATCTGCATATTTTATAGTTTTAAATGCTGAAATGCTAATAGATCATAAAATAATTTAACAAAAGTTAATGCAAATAGACGAACACATTACAGATAAAATAGATACAGAATATTAGGAATTATTTCAGCATAAGAATGTTTTACATTGTTATATGTACATATGAAAATAAATTTAAACAGAACTTCCATCAACATACTTTGTAATAAACTCCCTCAAGAACAATGAGATTTTCCAATAATTACTAGACACGAGAGAATCCAGAAATAATTTTGATGTATTTTTTTTTTTATGAAGTATACCAATCTATATTTTCTAAGATTTAAGAATGCTAGCTGTTATTCAGTGTGCCATATAGTCCTATATTTTTTAAATGGCCACCCAAAGACAATGCATGGCAAAGGGTTACTTTTATTAAGAAATACTAAGCCATACACTGCAAATTTGGGAAGAATGAACTTTGTTTCATTTTTGTCGTGTAATAAAGAATAATATATTATTTTATTTTTACTTATTAACTTTAATATAAATAGAATTCTAAAGTATACAGAAAGAAAACTACTCATGTCTACATCTCACTATAAATTGTGTACAATATTTTCAGAAGTTAGCTAAAAGGCTAACAATTTTGTTTTAAGTGAGGCTGATAAACATAGAGAATAAAATAAACTTTTTAAACCATGATTACTGTAATAAATTAAAGTTCTGTAGAAACACCTTAGAAAGTGAGAGACAGTATTGCTACTTTGTTTAATGAGAAAATTCCCTCCCTTGCCAGCCTGCTGATGGAAATTCTGCAGCAAAAGTAGAAAATTAATTTCTTACAGAAGGAAAGAAGCCAGAGAAATTACTGAAAGGGTCCTGCTTGCTGACGGGTCGAACCAGCAACGTGCGTCTGTTCAGCTTGTCAGTGCAGGATAAGAAGACACCTCCATATTGCCCCAGAGACCAACAGACTTCCCCAAGGCTTGAGGTGATGGATAGAAGGGTGAGGGGAGAAAAAAAATGCAAAAAAAAAAAAAAAAGAAGCATAAGCAAGAAAATTCACTGAGAATCATTTGTAACTAAGCTGGAGCCTGCAAGGCTGTGTGCAGTTGCATGGTATAGACTATTTGGCCTCATGCTGCAATGCCCACAAGGTCAGCAGTAAAATTCGATCCCAAAAGTATTTTTTATACAAAAATGTAGTAAATCTTGAAATGTTATCAATCTTTAACATGAGAAGTTTATTTATGGGCAATCCAGCAGGAGCTCAATATAAAGAATTTGACAAAGAATCCTCAAGGTTCAAATGATCAGAATTTGCCAGCTGATTGTATAAAACATAATTATTGATTTGAATCCACACATTTGGCACAAAGCTTTGTTAGAATGGAAGATGATTACAAGAACTAAGCAAAAAAATAAACAGCAGTAAACCACCATATTCCTCATTTTTAGTATTGTGTTTTGAATTGAAACTGATTACTCTTGATGGACTGCAATGATTGTGTAGTACTTTAATTCTTGTAACCAATATTCCATATACAATGAGGAGAGCAATAGGCAATTCAAGTTCTAGGATGGGGGCTGGTAAATATCTTATTCAGTAAGGAAGTCTCACCACATGTTTTTCCTTGCATTGTAGGAATATGCCTTCAAAAGGTCCTGACTGCCAGCCTTCACCAGGCCTGGAAAACACAATATTCACCTTATCTGATGTCTGCAATTTCTTTGTATCTAAAGAATTAAGTCATTTGGGTACCTAAAACAAAACGTTGATCTAAAAAATGGCCATTTACAATGGTTACTTACATTTGACAGTTTTTACTGAATATCATGACTTTGGGACTGATTCCCTATAGGGCTGATAGTGTCTGTCCTGGTCAAATATTAGATATTAGATAGTAAGGCCTAAACTATGTATCAACCCTATAAAAAGTAAACAAATAGATAAAGGGAAGATAACCTATTAAATATGTAGAATAATTAAGTCATCAAACCTACATCATTCAAAATGAAATTAAAGGCCACTATAGCTCATAATTTAAATAATCAAAGTCAAAATATAGATAGTTAAAGTGTAATTAAAATTAAATTATAATCCTAATTGAGTGTTTAAAATGTTTTTGTCTTAAAACGATTTCGGTGTCAGACCAGTTGAGTTTGTTTATCGCTTCCTCATTCATGCACTTCCGTGTGGTCAATGCCTGTTTAGGCCAATGTCGTGCATGCTCGTTTGAGTTTATGTTTCCTCTTTCCTTTGTAAGGCAGCGTTGGTTTAAAGTTTCCCCAGAAGAAGACTCGTGCTTGGGTTGAAACGCCCACACAAGTTAAAGGCGTTGGGAGTTCCTTTATTACATCAACGTTGACGGTGGCAGGTTCCACCACACAACAAGCTAAGTGTTGTCTCTTCAATAAATATTAGTTATATAACATACAATCCATTTTTTTATTTCTTAATAAGGATTTAAGTATAGGTATGGTTTAGGAATCTTTTCAGCTCTGTTCATAGTTATTAATTTAACCCAATCAATTTATCTATTTATTTAACTATTTGGACTTAATACATATGCACTTTTGCACTTTAGACTTTTAAATTTATATTATTTGTTCTATTCACAGTTATTCAATTTAATTAAATTAATTTATCGATTATTTAGGTTTTATACACATGCACTTTTTGCACTTTAGATTTTTTAGATATCTACAGCATGGAAACTTAAATAGGTATTAAAATGAAATTCTATCTAGTTTTTTCACTTATGTGGTTATGATTTTTTAACAATTTATAAGTATTTAAAATTAGTAATTATAATTATAGTGAATTCAATAAATCAGGTAATCAGATCAGTTAATGTGATTAATATAACAGTTAATTAAATAATTTAAAAATATGTTTAATTGGTAGGGGAAGGTGGACATAGATGATTATAACAACATACAAGACTGGAACTTGGAATGGTATATATCATAAGAGGTTCCAAAGATTGAAGTCTGTATAAATTATGATATGTCCATCACGGTTCTCTTTAAACATTTAAACACTCAATTAGGATTATAATTTAATTTTAATTACACTTTAACTATCTATATTTTGACTTTGATTATTTAAATCAGGGATGTCAAAGTCCCTCCTCGAGGGCCGCAATCCAGTCGGGTTTTCAGGATTTCCCCAATGAATATGCATGAGATCTATTAGCATACAATGAAAGCAGTGCAAGCAAATAGATCTCATGCATATTCATTGGGGAAATCCTGAAAACCCGACTGGATTGCAGCCCTCCAGGAGGGACTTTGACACCCCTGATTTAAATTATGAGCTATAGTGGCCTTTAATTTCATTTTGAATGATGTAGGTTTGATGACTTAATTATTCTACATATTTAATAGGTTATCTTCCCTTTATCTATCTAGTTAAATATTAGGTCATAAATTATTGTAAAAGGGAGAAAATATTTGTGAATTAGGTTTAGATAAAAATACTGAGACAACAAAGCATGTATCAGAACTATTGAAGTAGTGGCTTCAAGTAATGAACACTAAAAAAAACAGAAAACTACTGTAGATTTGGCACAATACTTGAAATAAATTATTACTTATTTATTAATATAAACCAGAGAACAAATTCATGACAAGTTTATATTGAATTACCAGACCTCAAATACCCAAGGAACTACTTAAAGAATCTTTCATGCCCTTACTGGGGTGGTATATTCATCATTGGTCTTGGTAAAGTGACTTGTGCTGTAAATATTTTTTAAAAATATTTTTAATATTGATTGCAATAAATATAAAGTGCATAAGGTGCATAAGATTCTAGAGGAAGGAAAGCACTTATCTTTTGTGCCCGACGGCTGCCCAACCGTTTCACACTCGGTTTCATCAGGGGCTATGCCTCCTTCTATTACTGCACCAAACTTTTTTCAGAAAGTGCAGGTGCTGGACATTGAGGCTCCGTTAAAGTTTGCGGTAAAAGTCCTAGAGGTTTTTATGTGGTTTGCCAAGTTTTAATATTATTTTAATATTAATAAAGTCCATCTAAGGAACATCATTTCTCCACTTTGTTTTTTGTTTCTTCTTGGATTTATCTGTGGAGATCATTGGGTCAATTCTCTTGTTTTCAGTTGGCCTCAAGTGCCAATGGTCATGCAATAAGTTCCAAATTAGTGTGTGGCCATTAATTTAATGGAAAATGCAGCCATTATACAGCTGCGCTCAAAGTGCCCTCAGCACGTGGAAAACCCATGCAGTAATATTAGCACAGGCCAATTTTTAGCATATTCACTGATGTGAGTCTTCATAAAATAAACTGCAAATAAGCATCTAAATTGCCTTATTAATCCAGGTAACCATTTATAAAATTACTCCCTTCAAATCCATGGATTTTGACACTATTATATAAAAACACATTGGTGTTTATGAATCTTTAATAAACAATCACATAAAACCTGTGCAATTATAGCTAAAATGTGTCTGTATATACTTATAGCTGAACTGTAATGCAGATGGGCCACATGTCTAAATAGGGCTTGTATGAAAGTGCTCCCTCTTATCAGCATGTATACTTTTAAGCATATAATCCATGGAGTAATGTTATTCATCTGTGTCAAAAAGGATTTGTGTGTAAAAAATCCTTTATTAAATTACCCCCTAGAGAAGGTAGTTTTGTAACAGCTCACCTAGGTGAAGACGACAAGTACCTGTTTTATAGATACAGAGGCACTTATGTATCTTTATAAACTACAAGAACAAATTAAGCAGAAATCTATTCCTAATTTGTGATCACTTATTCTGTATTTGAGAGTATGGTTGCATTTTGCATGTGCCAGTGTGAAGGATTTTGCTAGTGTGTAGTTTCTGTATGTGTAGAAGGTGTATTATATAGCAGGGCCTAGTATAATACTTGTAGCTGGTGTAAGTTTTGTACTGCAGCCTTTTTCATAAAGCATTGTTGCTGTTTGAGTCCTGGCAGTGCTGTTATGGTATTGTCAGGTTTGCTCTAGGAGGATCTGAGTGATTTTTTATTTTGTAGGGTTTTGTATTATTACATAATATATCAGGCAGTTGGCACTGGATGGAAATTGTATTGCTATTATTGAGGTCATCTAAAATTAAAGCATTTATTTAAAGTTTAATTATACAAAAGTATTTTACTCAATTATGTATTTTTACAAAATCATTATTTGTGGAGTAGAGAACTAATGATTATTGCTTTAGTAATCAAAGCCTTAGGTGAGGGCTGCCCACAGTTCAGAAGTGATGTCTACCAGATCTTTTTTCTCACACAGCTGTCTATCTCAGCTGACAGCAGTGAATGGAGTCAGTGGTATGGCAGCAGCATTTGTTATGTCATCAGCATCTCTCCCAGTGCACAGAAGAAATCTAGAGCACACCAGGCAGGTCAAACACCTGAGCTAAGTTTTCAACCACAAGGGCAGGAGAGGTGCAGGAAAGGGCAGGAAGACAAATTAGAGAAGCACTAGGATTGCTGTACTCCACCTGAACTCTCAGCTAAGATTGGACTGTCTCAGGGGAATGGGCAAGAACTGGAAGTGATATGAGTTGGAGGCACAAATGTAAACATTGTCCTCAGGCACTGGGGTCCCATGGTATATACCACTGTTATTATTCAGTAGCTCTTTAACACTTAAATGCTGCTGTGCCACATCTCTACAATAGAATTTTAGATAGCACATTTTTCAGCTCAATAAACTGAACTCCTGCCTTTACAAAACATATGGCACCTTATAAATCCTTAAAGGCATCTTTCTACAATTAAACTAAACTACAAGAAAGTTTTCAAGTCATTTTAAACACTACCTGCTTCTGTAGTGGTCTATGTTGAAACTTTCAATTTTGCACTTGACCTTTGTATATACATCCTGAATATCCACAGAGGCACTGAGATCTTCAAGTTCACCGACAACACAAATCTCTGCAAAGTTAAGACAAAATTAATAGGATAAACATTGTATGATCTTTAGAAGCCAATAATGTCCTCTTCTATGTAAATTTTCATAATAAAATATTTTCTATACCTGATGACATTAAAAAATATCACTGGACAATAAAAACATTCATGCAATCCTATGAATGCCAGTGTTTTAGAATGCATAAAACAAGACAAAAAGCTGTTTACATTGAAACTAATATGACAATCTTAAAAAAGTGAAGATTATATCATATCAGCTATTCCAGTGGTTCTTAACCCTGTCCTGAGAGAACCCCAGCCAGTCAGATTTTCAGAATATCCCTAATGAATATGCAAGAAAGAGATTTGCATATAATGGATGAGGCAGCGCTGAAAACCACTGAGCTATTCCATTTCAGAAGAATTTTATGGTCTCTACAATAAAACTCATATGAAAAGTGTTTAAGTTGTACATTTGTAAAATGCAATATCAAAGTGGTTGACATCAGATTAAAAGTAAAAAAGAGGAAGAAAGTAAAAAGAGCACCGTACTAGAAATCCAAGAAGGTACGCATGTACACTATTCCCCAGCTACTCCTAAAGCTACCTCCCAGGTTTCTCCAAACAGTTGATATAAAAAGTATTTGTGAAAGAGACCTTAAATCTTTGCATCAACTTCGGTAAGCCCAAGGTAAGAAACTTGTTTTCCCCACCAGTGAGCATACCCTCCACTGTGTTCAAACTAGGCCATTTTATCTCCTGTTGTCTCAAGTACTCAATTAGATTAAAAGCTCTTTGGAGAAGGGATTTATCATACTAGAAAAAAAATGCTGTAAACTATCTTAAGCCAAATGGAAAGATGGTCTAGAGACAAAAACAATGATTACATGAAATAAAGTCTCCATAAAAATAAAGAATAAAAGTTCTTCCAGGGCAGAGAGGATGTGGAGTGATGTCAACAAGGCTTTTGGAGAATAATCAAGCCCCCAAGAGAGTTAGCATATTCTAATGGCAACAAAAAGAAGTATCTGGACCTCCACATTTTTGCATTTGCATTGCTTAAGGCAAGGAATTAAAAAAAAAAAAAGTGGTACGAAGACCATCGTGCTCAAGCTGGGGGGGGGGGAGAGAGTGGGGGATGCTAGTAACCTATTGTTAAGAATATAACTGTCTAGAAGAGCAAAGGGGAATAAGTGCATCTAAAAGGGATACTGGGAAGCCTACCCATATGACCTTAAATGCATTGAACAGGATTTTGATTGTGATTCTGCAGTGGTTTTATAAGAAAAGAAGACTAACTGGGTAATCGTATCAGGCATGGTGCAGGACCAATACCTGTAGCTGTATTTTGAACCAGTTGTACATACCTTAGGGCACACTGAGCCATTTAATAAAGAATTACAGTAGTCAAGTAGTCTACTGAATAGCATCCACAAAAAAATAACCCCCCTCCAAAAAAAACAAAACATCCTGTATGACAGTTGTGATGTGAGGCTCAAAATAGAGTTCTATAACTACAGTAATCGTATTCGCAAATTAGAAGTACTTTAAAATCTGATTAGAGATATAAACATTTGCCCTCTCCAACCCTACGCCGGTGCTGTGGTGTAAAAAAATAACAAGATCTTTCCTCTCTCTGTTAGGTCCTAGCTCATGCTCACAGTCTAACACCAGCTCTGGTAGGATACACATTTCAAATCTGACATATTGTAAACACAAAATAGAAAATAAAGTAATTTTTTTCTACCTTTTGTTGTCTGGTCAATTTATTTTTCAAATCGTGTTGGCCCCAGGCTCTGGTTTCTGTTTGTCTTCTGAATTCGCTCGCCAGGGTCTCCTACCCATTTGACATTTGCTTCTTTCTCCATGCTCACCATCCATCTTCCATCTCTGTACCTTCCCTTCCACTGCCATATCCAATATTTCTGTTTCTTTCCCACTGTCTACCATCTCTCTCTATCCCTGCCTTGTGCCCTGGATCAAACTTCTCTATTTCCCTCCATGCAGCATCTCTCCCTTCCTCCCCTCCATTATCATGTGCAACATTTTTTTCACTTTCCATGCACCATCTCTCCCTGCCCTCCACCCTATGTCCAACATTTCTCCCTCTCTTTTCTCCTTGCAAGTTTCCCTCCCCTCCACCATATGCAAGATTTCTCCCTCTCACCCCTTTCTACCTCTTTAATGCATGTCTTCCTTCCTCTCCTCCACCCCATGTCCAACAATTCTTCCTCTCTCCTCTCACTCCTAAACATAGCAGCTTTCTATCTCTTTTATCTCCCTGTTCAGCAGCTTTCCATCCCTCCCTTCCATCTCCCTGTGCAGCAGTTTTCCCTCCCTCCCTGTGCAGCACCTCCTAACTGACCCCCTCCACTGTGAGATCTGACATACGGGCCTCCCAAAGCAGCAGCGGCGGTGGCGGTGGCCGGCAGGAAGAGGCAGCACTCTGAACAGGCTACTTCTGGTCTGCCCCGCCAGGGCTTCCCTCTGCCGCATCATCAGTGACATCATCAGTAACGCGGATAGGGAAGGCCCCGGCAGGGAATGCCAGGAGCATCCTGTTCCAAGCACTGCCTCTTCTCACCAGGATTTAGAAGACCCGGAGGTGTCAGAATTGGCAAGTTCGATTTTTTTCAGAAAGCAAATAGATTCACCGATGGGCATTCCTCCTGCTATTTTGCTGCCACGGGAGAGGGGTGGTCGGCATGGCAAGAGAGAGTGGGCATCCTTCCTGCCATTTTTTCTCAAACCGGAAAGGGGGGGGTGGGAGCAGCATGGCAATTTTTGCTATCGCGGGGGGAGGGGGGGGAGATTCCCGGTACCGCATTAATCGGAGGTCGTTGGGGAGGGCAGTCTTCGGCAGGGGGGATTTTTCTTTCTTTTTCTTTTAATGGGGCAGATATTGTGCATGTGTAACACGAACAGAATCTGTGCCCGTTCTATTAAAACAAAAAAGACATTTCCTGCCCCGAACAGCTGAGTGGCAGGAGGCTGTTTTCAGGGCTTCCCCTGCCTCTCAACTGTTCAGGTTTCCCTTGCCAGCTCTGTGCACATGTGAGAGTCGCTCTCACAATGATCAATTGGATGGGAGAGTCCATGTGAGATGAACCTCCACGTGAATCATTTGCATGCAAATATTTTAGTGCATGAATAGCTCTTTTTTAATCGGCCAAAAACTGGATCGGAGCAAACCCACAAGGCCTTATTGATCCTCTTTAGTGCATCTAGCCCTCATAGCCTATATAGCCATTGGCTACTCATATTGTAGTGGCCAGCCCTTCTTGAGCCCATATAAAGTGACATGTCCTACTGCAGCCCCTTGCGAACCTGAGTTTATCATTGTTATTATTAGACACTACTGTCAATGCTTGTTTTGTCACTCAAACTGATAATCTGATTCTGTTTGTATATTGTACTTTACACATCTGACCAGTTCTTTTGTTCTTTTTACTTATTGTTCTGGTAGGATGTTACCTACCTTGAATTTCTTATGGTAGCAGTGATGGACTAATTGTATTCATATTGTTATTCTCTGTTGTGGGTTCTGGTCACTACTGCCATTTCTTGTATATTAAAACTTCCAATAAAAATGATTGAACTAAAAAAAGAAACCTTATATTGGGAAGGTCATCTGTGAACTACATTTTGTTTATTTAATGTCAAAGCTTACTGCAATTTGCCAAATATATAATATTTGATGCCAAAGCTTATTTCAATGTACCAAAATAATGTGGATGCCTTTTTAAAAATGGCAAAGAATAAATATTATGGTAACTCCCAGATAATGGAATAAACTTGGTGGGGAGGGTAATAGGATCCTTTGAGGTATGAAGATTTGGAGATCAAAAGATAAGGCAAGCCGCAAGAGGGTGGAGGAAAGAGAAAGGATTGGTGAAGTAAAACAGTGTTTCTCAACACGGTCCTGGAGTACCCCCTTGCCAGTCAGGTTTTTAGGATATCCATAATGAATATGCATAAACTTGATTTGCATACACTGCCTCCATTATATGTAAATTTCTTTCATGCATATTCACTGTGGATATCCTAAAAACCTGACTGGCAAGGGAAACACTGAAGTAGAATATAGAAAATTTGTATGTTTAACCAGGAATATGTAATGTTGGGAAGCCCAAGTGTTTATGTACAAAAGGTTTTGTCTGTTAGAAATCTGAATGAAGATTTAGTTTATTATAAAAAAATGTATTACAGTTTCACAACCTTTCAAACAATAGTGATTTTTTGCCAGGTATCTGACTTCAAACCACCAACTAAAACCTTTTTGAACTTGTTTCGTTGTTTCCATTGCGGGTGAAACTATAGGAATATGAAAGGAGGACTTTCCCACTGGTCTTGACCTGGAACTTTGGTTTCTTTGTTTTTTGTTTTATTTACTACCGCTTTTAAACTATGAATGATCATTAGGAACATAATACCCACTTGTACCATTACCTTTATATAGGGAATCTGGAGCAAACAACTTGACAGTAATTTTTGGTAACATCCACTGCATCCACAAGCTGACATGCCCACTCGACACACCAATGTTGCTTGTTGTTTGTTCTAAAGTCACAGAATCTGAGAACGGAGAGTCATCAACAACTGGCATTGAATCACCCTGGAAACATATATAATATTAATTTACATCATCAATTTGTCACAAACATATGCTAAAACTGAGCAGCCTACCATTTGAGTCTTTATCATCTAACTTAATGAATGTGTCAAAAGGAATTATAAGAAAATGGGAACAAGACTATACAGTATATGCAGCCCGGTAGTAGTCTATCCAGTGATTTTCAGTGGCACTTTGGTGGTTTCTTTAGATATAACAGCCACTTTTGATGTTATTGATCACTCTCTCCTACTCTCCCAGTTAGCAAGTCTGGGTTTATAGGGACAGTACTAAAGTGGTTTCCTTCCTTTTTATCTAATCATGCATTTCAAGTGACTACATTCTCATTATATTCCTCATTATGATCACTTTATTGTAGAGTGCATCAGGGATCAATTTTATAACACTCCCTCCTCTCCTTAACATAATTTTAAGTCCTTTAGCACTCCTAAGCCAGTTGGGTTTTCAAGATGTCCCTAATGAAAATGCATAAGGCAGATTTGCATAAGTTAGAGGTGACAGGCATGCATATTCATTAGGGATATCTTGAAAACCTGACTAGCTGGGGGTCCCCCAGTACAGGTTTAAGAACCACTGGTTTAAATTATTCATTCTTAAATTCCGAGCTGTTTATATATATACTCCTCAATATTTGGAGTCACTCATTATTCCTTACTCTCCCGCTCGGGTAATGCATTTGTTGAACGATTATAGACTGATGCTCTGTGGCCCAAGATTTGCTAAATTTGGATCCACTAGACATAGTGCCTTCTATATACTTGAAATAGCCTCCCTCTGTATATCAGGACTGAATTATTGTTTTTCTAAAGTTTAAATTTTTCAACTAAACCTTTATTCTAAAAGACCTTTGAAGGACAGTGCAAGGCTTGGGTGGCAGTCTTTTCTGGAATTGGTGATGGTCTATATGTAACATAGTAACATAGTAGATGACGGCAGATAAAGACCCGAATGGTCCATCCAGTCTGCCCAACCTGATTCAATTTAATTTTTTTTTTTTTTTTCTTCTTAGCTATTTCTGGGCAAGAATCCAAAGCTTTACCCGGTACTATGCTGGGGTTCCAACTGCCGAAATCTCTGTTAAGACTTACTCCAGCCCATCTACACCCTCCCAGTTATTTAAGCCCTCCCCTGCCCATCCTCCACCAAACGGCCATACACAGACGCAGACCGTACAAGTCTGACCAGTAACTGGCCTAGTTCAATCTTTAATATTATTTTCTGATTCTAAATCTTCTGTGTTCATCCCACGCTTCTTTGAACTCAGTCACAGTTTTACTCTCCACCACCTCTCTCGGGAGCGCATTCCAGGCATCCACCACCCTCTCCGTAAAGTAGAATTTCCTAACATTGCCCCTGAATCTACCACCCCTCAACCTCAAATTATGTCCTCTGGTTTTACCATTTTCCTTTCTCTGGAAAAGATTTTGTTCTACCCTTTAAGTATTTGAACGTCTGAATCATATCTCCCCTGTCTCTCCTTTCCTCTAGGGTATACATATTCAGGGCTGGATATTCATATAATCTTACTCTGGATATGTATTTTGATTCCATGAGTTTTATTGTCTATGATGATATGTGCTTTTCCAGCTTTCCTATCTAAAACAGAGTTCTTTTCAAGCTTTAGTCTATACACTGGTTTGTCTTGTTTGTCAAGGTAAAGCAATATACAGTCAAACCTCGGTTTGTGAGTAACCCGGTTTGCGAGTGTTTTGCAAGCCTAACAAAACAGTCTCGCAAAACTTGTCTCGCAAACCGAGTGTTGACTCGATTTGCGAGCACCCACCCTGAGAACCGGCATCGCTCCCCCTCCCCCGCTCGTAAAGGCCCCTCACCTGCTCGAATCGGCACCCCCCCTGCGAGAACAGGCACCCCCCATCCGACCAACTTTAACTCACCCCCCATCTGACACTGGCACGCAGCCCACAGGATGTGCCGGTGCCGCTTGAAGATCTTCTTCCTGCCTCTGCCGGCTTTGAGTATGCATCTGCGCATGCTCAAGCCCTTCTAATTCTCTCTCTCGCCGAGATTCTCCGAGAGAGTGGGGAGAAGATGCTGGCAGGGAAGAAGACAGAGATGCCAGACTATGGGGGAAGCGGAGGGAAGAAGTTGGGTGCCAGACCAATTTGGAGGGAGGGGGAGAAAGGGAGAGGCACAGTAACAGAGCAAATGGACGACGCAGAGAGAAGAGAGACAGTGGATGGAAGGAATTGAATGAGAAGATGAGGATAGCAGAAACCAGACTACAAAGGTAGAAAAAAAATTCTATTTCTTTTTTTTTTTGCTTTAGGATAAAGTAGTATATTAGTTGTGTTGATAAAAATTTATAAACAAAGCATTGCCAGCTGAACATCTCTTTCTCCAGTTCAGCAGCCAGAACTTTGATTTATAAGGAAAGAATAAGCTAAATATTGTAGTACTGAGCTTGTATGGATGCTGTGGGAATGGTGACGGGGCGCTGAATGGGATGGCAGTGACGGTGACGGGTGGTGAAGGGGATGGTGGAACGGGGACGGGGCAGTGACAGGGACAGATTTTTTCCCTGTGTCATTCTCTATATTGAAGTCCCTCACGGTTTGGTGCTGGGGACGATCTTGTTCAATATATTTGTGAGTGACATTGCTGAAGGGATAGAAGGTAAGTTTTGCCTTTTTGTGAATGATACCAAGATTTGTAACAGAGTAGATACCGTGGAGGGAGTAGAAAGAATGAAAAAGGATCTGCAAAAGTTAGAGGAATGGTCTAATATCTGGCAACTAAAATTCAATGCAAAGAAATGCAGAGTAATGCATTTGGGGATTAATAATAGGAAGGAACCGTATATGCTGGGAGGTGAGAGGCTGATATGCACAGAAGGGGAGAGGGACCTTGGGGTGATAAGTGTCCGAAGATCTAAAGGCAAAAAAACAGTGTGACAAGGCGGTGGCTGCTGCCAGAAAGATGCTGGGCTGTATAAAGAAAGGCGTGACCAGTAGAAGAAAGAAGGTGTTGATGCCCCTGTACAGGTCATTGGTGAGGACCCTTTTGGAATATTGTGTTGTGTTATTTTGGAGACCATATTTGGCTAAGGACATAAGAAGACTTGAAGTGGTCCAGAGGAGAGTGACAAAAATGATAGGAGGTTTGCACCAAAAGACTTATGAGGAGAGACTGGAAGCCCTGAATATGTATACCTTAGAGCAGGGGTGTCAAAGTCCCTCCTCGAGGGCCGCAATCCAGTCGGGTTTTCAGGATTTCACCAATGAATATGCATGAGATCTATTTGCATGCACTGCTTTCATTGTATGCTAATAGATCTCATGGATATTCATTGGGGAAATCCTGAAAATCCGACTGGATTGCGGCCCTCGAGGAGGGACTTTGACACCCCTGCCCTAGAGGAAAGGAGGGACAGGAGAGATATGATCCAGACTTTTAAGTACTTGAAAGGTATTAACTTAGAACAAAATCTTTTCAAAAGAAAGGAAAATGGTAATACCAGAGGGCATAATTTGAGGCTGAGGGGTAGGAGACTCAAGAGCAATGTAAGGAAATTCTTCTTTATGGAGAGGGTGGTGGATGCCTGAAATGCGCTCCCGAGAGAGGTGGTGGAGAGGAAAATGGTGATGGAGTTCAAAAAAGCGTGGGATGAACACAAGAGGATCTAGAATCAAAAAATAATAGTAAATATTGAAGCATTAAGGCCAGTACCGGGCAGACTTGCACCATTTGGTTGAGGATGGGCTGGAGAGGGCTTCAATGGCTGGGAGGGTGTTGATGGGCTGGAGTGAGTTTTGACGGAGATTTCAGTAGTTGGAACCTAAACACAGTACCAGGCAGAGCTTTGGATTCTTGCCCAGAAATAGCAAAGAAAAAAAAATTAAATTGAATCAGGTTGGGCAGACTGGATGGACCATTCGGGTCTTTATCTGCCGTCACCTACCATGTTACTATGTAAAATAAAACAAAAAATAAAAATGGTTGTCCTAGTTGCAATATTCAGCCTGATTAATGGACTGAGTATTACCATTTTATCCAGATAGTAGCTCAGAATATCAAATTATTATTTTTTTTTTTTTTTGGGGGGGGGTGTAGGGAGGGAACTGATGCAGCTGGTATTGCACCAGGGTAAAGTTCCTGTCACAGGCCAGCAGAGGGAGTCTGAGCAATGGAAAAGGAGCTTATTTGCATACACTAGCTTCAAAGGCACCTGGGAGCTGTCTACTCACTTTGAGTGGAAAAGGGTGCTCCAGGACAGAGAGCTGTGAAGAACAGAAGCTCCTTCGGGAGCCAGGCAACCCCTGAGCAGCAGGAGCCTGGTGGATGTGTAGTGTCCAGGGGTATGAGTGACTGGAAGAGTCCTCACAGAGAGCAGCTGAGGGACTGGAAGGAGTCTTCAGGAAGAGTCTTCAGGAAGAGCCCTCAGTGAGAGACTGGCTGGAAAGGGCCTGGAAGGAGGAGTAGCTGGAGGGCCTGATAGAGCCTGGAGTCCCGGGAAGATGGGGGGGCAGACGAGGCTCAGGCTTGAAGACCCATGGGGACCCAAGAGGCTGGGGAGCATAAGGTCCAGCGGTGGCCCTTACAAGAAGCAGTCAGAAGATCAGAAGAGTCCAATGTTCTAGGCTGACAAGGACTGGCATGTGACCAGCGGAGGGTCCAGTAGGACCAGTGGCGACAGGCGGAGAGACCGGTAATGGTACCTGGAAGCTGTGAGAAGGCCTGGAGGACCAATGAGGGTCAGGGAGGATCCAGTAGTGACCAAGATAACTTGGTCACCGGATTTAGAAATGTTTTAATGGACTGTATGTATTACTAAGAATGTGTTGTTTTGTTTACGAAGAGTCCAGTGGAAGATCAGGAAGTGCCTGGGGACAGATGTAATGTAATGTAATTTATTTCTTATATACCGCTAAACTCCGTTAGGATTCTAAGCGGTTTACAGAAAAATAGACAATAGGGTGCATTAAAATTATAAGTAAAATAGGTACTTAGAAATTCCCTTACTGTCCCGAAGGCTCACAATCTAACTAAAGTACCTGGAAAAATGACAATTAGTAGAGTAATGAAGAAATAAAATAGAGAATAGATGAGAAAAATAAGAAAATAAACATTCTAATAAGACTACAATGATCTAAAGGACTTTGAAAGGTTGAAAAAAGAGGGGAGATAAGAATAGATGCAGAGGGAGAACCGTTGAAACAATAGAATTCTGGGGAAATTTAAATGAAATTTGAATGATAAAATAAAACAAAATAAGTGGTAAAACAATAAGTGAGATTAAAAAATATATCATAAACTAAAAAGAATTGAAAATAAAATCAAAACAGTCAAAACTGAAGTCCAGCTTGAACGGGCCCCTGAGCCAACCGTTGGTCCGATGGTCGGACTGCAGCCCTCCTCCGTCGGCTCTCCCCTGCTGGAATGGGGGAGGAGCGAAGACAGTGTCGGGTGCCCCGCTGGAACGGGCCCCCAAGCCGACCGTTGGTCCGATGGCCGGACTGCAGCCCTCCTCCGTTGGCTCTCCCCTGCTGGCATGTGTAACGGGTAATGACCACTCAGCGATATCATATGATCACAACCTGACAAAAACAACCACATGTCTAAAGAGCTAGGCCTAGGCTTCAGTTTTATGATTTGTTTACTAAGAGAACATACATTTGCTTATTTTAAATCTACTCATAAATTTTTGCCTTATCATAACTAGGGAATCTAGTAGAGTTGTACCAAATAGGAGATTTTACTATTCAGCTGAATATGAATAATGAGCATTGAGCTTTAACATAACATATAATAAAAGAAGCTATTTGAAATCAGAAATCAAGTGTTTATTTCAGTAGAATTTAGGACAGTAGAGCCCCAGATTATTTGTATTCAAAATTAAAGCACTATTTGATCAAATACGTGGCCAAATTTAATCAAATATGAATATTTGGTTAGCTCTACAATTTAGTAAACTGTATTTATGCATCTATTCAATGAGTTAATGTATTAATAGCAACATACGTATGCTTTTGCTTTATCATTATAACCTTTGGGGTTTTTTTATTGCCTGAAATATTTTAATGTGCTGCTTTGCATGGAATGAATGCAAAGCATTTCATTGATATTAAAATGACTTGCTGTAAATTATGTGAAGCACCAAGATTTACAGTAATCTTCCAGCTAAAGCAAACCATTAACTACCACCAGAAGAGATAAAGTAAACTATTTTGACAGCTAAAATGCCTGCCACTGCTCTGGTTTATATGCTGTTTTAATAAAGCCAGTCTAGCCATCCCCTATGGAGGATGTGGTAAGAGCGGTTAATGTAGGTGGTATAAAAAAAAAAAAGGTTTGGACAAGTTCCTGGAGGAAAAGTCCATAGTCTGCTGTTAAGACAGACATGGGAGAAGCCACTGCTTTCCCTGGATTGGTGGCATGGACTGCTGCTTCTATTTGGGTTTTGCCAAATTCTTGGGTCTTGGATTGGCCTCCGTGAAGATAGGCTACTGTGCTAGAAGGACCATTGTTCTGACCCAGTAAAGTTATTCTTATGTTCTTTCTTGGGTGAATAAAGAACCCAATAAAACTTGAGCAATTGGACTCTATCTCTCCCCTAGCTGGCAAACTCTGCCTATTCCAAACGATCATTTCTAAACCATATTTCCTTCTTCCATATAACTCCTCCCCCACTGGCTACCTCATTTGAGACCACAAAGCATAGAGGAATAGATTACTAGTCATCCCTGTACTGCTCAATGCATTTCAAATGGTATGGGCTAACCTAAGGTATTCTTTTGCCCTGTGCATACGAGGAGCTAAGGAAAGCATCCGGTCATCTGATACTACTTGGAGTAAGTAGGGTAGTGAGAATTGAAGATCTTTTCTGCCTCTAACTAACATCATGAGGCATTGGGGTGAGGTAAAGTTGAAAGAACCAAAAAGAGGGGTACTGGGGCCATTTTCAAACTCATATTGGGGAGAAGAATCAAAATCTGCAGGAAAGGGGATAGAAAAAATTAATTTGCTTATCTGCCAGAAAAGCTCTTTATTCACTGTGATAGATAGAGGAAAATGACACTGAAGAGGACCCTTTATAAACATTGGGGTGTTGGTGACTAAATTCAGGCTTCAACAGGCTCTCTTCAGAAACTGAAGCAGAGCAAGATAGATGAGTGTTGTGAGGAAGTGAATACAGATGGTGTCTAGTATGGGGAGATCCCAGCTGATTTACAGATTTCAGTCCATTATCCTTAAGATTATACATTAAATAAGACCATAAGAAAAGCAATACTGAGTCAGGCCAATGGTAGCCCAGTAGCCCATCTTCACGGTGGCCAATCCAGGTCACTAGTACTGGCCAAAACCCAAATAGTAGCAACATTCCATGCTACCAATCCAGGGCAAGCAGTGGCTTTCCCCATGTCTGTCTCAATAATAGACTATGGACTTTTTCTCCAAAAAATTGTCCAAACCTTTCTTAACCCTTTATTTGGCATTGTTGCTCAGAAGCACCCATGGTTCCCTCCCCTCAGGGCATCTTTCACACGATCAAGTGTGTCAATTATTATCCTCCACTTTCACACTGAAACAGGGCAAAAGAAGCACAGCAACCATTGGGCCCTGTCACGCAAATGGCCTATCATGCTACTGGCCTTGCAACTCTTGAACAGGGGCATCTTACATCTTCCTACATTTTCTTGGGAGCTGAATTCTCAATGCATGGCCCTCACGGACTCAATGAGTCTCATTGACATCCTCTGAGGCTAGACCATCATATCAACTTGGTTCATTGACGCTGGATCATTTGTCGCTGTTACATCAGCTCTACCTCCATGACCGCCAGCCTTTTTTCCATCTTCTCTACCATGTCACCACATAGGGCGTGGCAGCTTGGTGCCGAACCTTCACCCAGAGTTAGTTCATTCTGACCTTTTGTGCATCAAATGAGGAGCCCTTAGGATACTTCGCCTCACATTTAATGAAGCAGGCAATTGATAAAGACTTAGGAGTTCCTCCCCTTCAACCTGGAGGGGTTGAACATATAAGGACAATAACGTCCAAACAAGACCTCTTTTTCATAGATCCTTTAAATTTTCTTAGGGCTCTCGTTCTCACCCACAAGCTCAGAATATTATTATCTCTGGGCTTGACCCCAGAGAGTTCCCAGCCCTTCTCTCTTTATCAGTCCTAACAAAAGAAAAAAAAATTTCTTTTTTATTCCTCATCTATTCAGGGCAGTCTCTGCACTGCCCCTAATCCACCAGCAGTCCATTGGGTTTCGTTAGTCCAACGGAATGTCTTTAATAAGCACTCCAAAGGTAATTCTTGTAGGCAAATGCTCAAAAAGAAAAACTAAAGGAAAAATTACCTTTTCAAAGTCCACCCCTCCCCCACACTTCTTCATACACAATCCACAGCAGTCTTTCAATCAATTCTCTGGCTTCCAGCCACCCAAACCACAGTCTGAATGTCTCTAGGCCCCATGCAACCCTGTAGGAATCCTATTGTTACACCTTTTCCATGTTAACAGGTCTCCTCCCCACCTAGGCATTCCTTTGGCGTTACTGCTGGTTCTGTGGCAATCAGTCTTTTGGGAATTTGCCAGTAGGCAAACTTTTCTTCTGATAATTAACTGGGTTATAACCACCCCAATTTCCACTTTTAAGTTAAATCCATACCTTCTGGCTCCTGTGAGAACTTTCAGTTTGATTCCTTTCCCTTTCTTCCTGGGTTCCCCCGGTATTCTCCAATTCCAAGTCCTCTTGGCTGTCCCCTGGCTTTCCCAAAATCCAGGTTTAGAGTCCCTGAGAGGCTGGGGCTCTGCAAATCAGTGTGGTTGGCTGCTTCTCACTTCTTGAGCCCCTCCCAATCCAGGTTTCTGCATAAACTCTAGAAATTAGATCAAGGGAGGCCAATCCCTATGATCCTGGAAAAGATTAATGATGTCAGTACTCTTCCTCAGGATTAGCCTCTTCTGGTTCTTATTTAAAGGAATATACTTCTTTTTTCCTTTTGGTTGAAACCTTACCTTCTTGCCCTGCCTTTCCTCCTCACAACCATCAATTCTAGCCACCTACACTGCTCCTGTGGCCAGCGGGTCACCAGCAAAACCATATCTCAGTGCACCTCTGTATTCTGGTTAAGCTCCTTTGACCTTTCCACTTCCTTCCTGAGCTCTCCTGCTAGCTCCTGCAGCGCTGCATTGGAGGATTCCAGATGGGTTCCCTGTCCTTACATTTGAGAAGCTCCTCTTCTCTCTGTTGTAGGCAGGTCTTTAATTCTGCGACTTCCAGGGTCCCCATGTATGCTGTAGGTCGCCAAGTCCTGGCCCACAACAACTGGGTAAGGCAACCACAGCAAAAGGAACTGGGTAAGGAACCACTGCTTCCAGCTGAGCCTCCTCAATCGGAATCTTGAAGGTCACATGAGCCGTAGGATACTGTCTGTATTCTAGATGAAATCCGATTAAGACATCATTCTGTACTACCTCCCTCATTCTGTTTTTATTTTTGCTTTAATTTGCTTCATTTTGCTTTTTGATTGCTTCCTTTTGGCTTATTTAATCTGTTTTATTATTTTCTTTATTTTTAACTTTTAAATGTGTTAAGGCTATGGTTTTTGTTCTTTATTAAATTTCCTGTTTCCCTTCGATCGACCGTTATATATTGTTTAACGGTTGAAGACCTCTCTAATTGCCAACACTTTACTATAAGTTGCTGACTCCCCTCGTTTCCCCCTGGACTTGTTGCTGGTGGAAGACCTTGCTGAAGAAAGCCATGTGGAGGGCTGGTGTGGCTGATTCAGCACGTCACCGTGGTGATGTGTTTGGTGCAGAGGCTCCATCTCCATGGCTGTGGTGGACCATGTCTTTCATCATCTGGGCAGAGATAGAGGTGTTTATGGGTTTCCTTCAGCAGAGGCCACATCCTGCTATCGTCATCCTGCTGACGATGTGGTGGAACTGTCCTGGTGGCAGGGAGTACCTTTTCTCCCAGCTCGTGTCTGCCAGAGCTTCTTGAAAGGTCTGATCGGCTCTCTGCTTCCCTTCCTCAGGGTCTCCTGGTGGAGTTGTGGCCTCTGTTCAATCCAGTCATCATTCTCCTGTTCTGCTTGAATTACTGCTTCTAATTGGCTGGACTCTCTGGCATTAGGAACCAAGCTAGAGCTACCTCTTGAGGTCTGCCAGCACCAGGACAACTTGCATTTACCACTAACTGAGCCAGGAATAGACAAGCTTTTGATTTTACTTCTTTACTTATGCTGTGATATTGTACTTTGTAGTTTCTTTTTTCAGTCTTTTTGTATCTTTTCTATTTCACTTATCCTCTTTCTTTTTTTGATTTTTGTTTTTGAATTATTTTACTGTTTTTGAATTTCTTTTATTTATTTCTTTATTATATAAATTTTATTATTTTTAAATTTGTAAAGCCTCTTTGACCTCTTGCATTAAGCGGGATATCAAATGTACAATAAACATAAACATATTCCCCGTGCACGCATGATAGCAATGTGGGTTGGCTATAATTTATTTGCAATCAGTCTACGTTTTCACTGCCAGAGTCTACCAGCACTGGGTAAAGATTCCCATTTAGCTTCACTTTTATCAAGCAGTTTCTATCTTTGGGTGGTTAAGTCTCCACAAGATTACAAGAATGAGGAATTGTCATATTAATTTATGGCATCTTCATTTACCCCTGGATAATCTCTTGCCATGTGGCCATGGGCTCTGCATGCAAAACAAATAGGAGAGTCTGTATCCTGACCCCAGCCCAAGAGTCATGTTGGTTATGTTGAAACAGGCCTCCCTTGGCCTGACCTTTCTGGGCCATGTTGTATTTCCCTCACTTCATTCTGATGCTATCTCAAAGTTTTGACCATTAAATTGGATTATTGTTTCCTGAATTTTTTCATTAGGGCTAGCTAATTTCACACAATTGGTCACACAATTTCTCGATATTGGCTTCTGTTATTCTCACTATTATCCAAGGAGGATTTTTTATTTTTGCATATTATTACATCTTTTTTGGGGGGGTTTATAAATTTGTTGAATTCAGCTCTGGCAATACTAACAAGCAAAAGAAAATAAGAAAACCCCTGCATGTCCAGCACTTGATACCTGTGGTGTGTTTACCCTCACTCTCTAAGGCAGAGCTATCTTCCTTAGCCTGTTTAACACGTTCCTCTGTTACAGCATAGAGGTCCCAAATGTGAAAGATACCCGAGTCCAGCTTCTCTGCAGCAGAAGCTAAGAACCAGGTAGAATCACCATAAATAACAGGCTGTACAGAATATTCAGGAGAGGTCTGCACACTCACACTCAGAGCCAGGACACAGTTGAACATGAACAGAAAGAAGTTTTATTTTCACTTTGGTACAAGCCTTTTACCTCATAGGCTTAGGGAACAGTTCCCCTTTTTAAGGTACAAAAGAAAATACAGTGAGTTAAAGCTCTTGTCCTTCTTGTTTCACAGCTACCCCACCCCAACCACAGGGTTAAGACAGTCCATTGAGCTCAAGGTCTAGCTCTAGCCAGATAGGGAACAACAGTACAACAGTTCTCTAGTTGGCTTACCTCAGCCAACCAGAGAACCACCTTCTCACTTAACAGTCTCTTCCTTTTCTCTTCCTTCCCAGGGCTCTGATTCAACCCACAACTAGGGAAGTTTCCTTTTTCTGGGACTTCTGTTCTATGGGAAGTCTCTTCCTGGAGGATCTATCTCCCTGGAACCTCCCTGAATGATTGCAGTCTGAGGCAGAAGTACTCCTCCCTGCCTGAGCCCCACCCCTCTGAATTAGCAGGGGAATATCCCTCTCCTAATGGATCTCAGCACTGAGTTGCAAAGCTCAGAGCATTCTGAGACCGATAGTTTTCCCCAATTTGTCTGTTGCTCAGGGATATAACTGCAGCTTCAGTGAGGGAAAAATCCCAGAATCTTTCACACCCTAATTTACATCCCATTGCACTGACCACTAGGTTACCCTTAATACCTGCTTGCTTTTTTCACATAAAAGGATAGGGTTTTGACTGTTGTATTACAAATCATTTGCTTTAAGAGAATTAATTAAAACTAGGGCTACACATCAATTAATTGTGATTAATCATGATTAAAAATTTTAATCAAATATAGCGTCACCCCTCATATTTCCTACTATACTTGTACAGTGGCAAATATAGATAGCAGAAGTAAATTCTCAGAACCAACATGTTTTAATTACTAAAATGAAAATAAATCATTTTTCTTACCTTTATTACCTAGTGATTTTAAAGATGGAACAAATTGTTTAGAAAAATAAAATCACCAAGCAACAAAAGTAAGAAAAATGATTTATTTTCATTTTAGTAATTAGTCTGAGAATTTACTTCTTCTCTGTATATTTGCCACTGTACAAGTATAGAAGGAAATGTGAGGGGGATGCTTTATTCAATTAAAATTTTAAATTGTAATTAATCGAAGTGTAGCCCTAATTAAAACCTTTTTATGATGACTTTAGTCACCTTTTCTCAGAGTTGGTCACATATATGTTCAACAGTGTTGTTAAGTGTATATATTCATGATACTGTTTCATGTTAGTCCTATAGGTTTAAATTGCTGTTTCCATGTTTACCTCATAGATTGTACTTATGTTTAAGTTTAGTCATTTTATTATTGTTACTAGTTTTTTAGCCCGTTACATTAACGGGTGCTAGAATAGATGTGTAGACTTAGGCATTTCTTTCTCTCTTTCTGTATGTGTCTTTCTTTCTTTCTCCCTGCCCCCCTTTCTTTCTGTCTCTCCCCCCTGTACAGCAGTAGCCCTTCTCCCTTCCTTTTACCTCACCTCTGTCCAGCAGCACCCCTTTCCTGCTCCCCCTGTCCAGCAGTAGCCCTTTTCTCTTCCGTTTACCTCCCCCTGTCCTGCAGTACATTAACGGGTGCTAGAATATGTGTGTGTGTCTGTCTTTATTTCTTTCTCTCTCTCTCCTTAGCCGCTTTCTTTCTTTCTGTCTTTCTTTTTCCTTGGCTGTCCATCACCACCCCTTGCCTGCTCCCCCGTCCATTCTCCCTTCCTTTTACCTCCCCTGTGTCCACCACCACCCCTTCACTGCTCTCCTTATGCTGCAGCAGCCCTTCTCCCTTTGTTTTACCTCCCCCTTGTCCAGCAGCACCTCTTTCCTTCTCCATCTGTCCAACATTAGGCCTCCGTTCCTTTTTCTTCAGCCCCCCCTGTCCATCAGCACCTCTTTCCTTCTCCCCCTGTCCAGCAGTAGGCGACCCTTCCTTTTTCTCCCCCCCTCCTTCTTATCCCTATGATACACTTACCTTGCTCTGTCCCTGATCAGAGGTTCCCGACAGCCACCAGTTGCACCCATTGGAAAAGTTCCCTCTGCCGCATCCCGCACCCCTCCTGATATGACTCCCGCTGTCTTTCTTTCTGTCTGTCTCTGTTCCTGGTCCCCTTTGTCTTTCTGTGTATCTCCCTGCCCCTGTGTCTTTCTTCTTTTCTTTCTATCTTCCTTCCTCCCTCTGTCTGTCTGTCCGAAGCAGCATTTCCTCCCCCTCCATTTCCCTCCCCCCACAACAGTTCCCTGTGCACCTGCCCCTGTGTCTTTCTTCTTTTCTTTCTGTCTCCCTTCCTCCCTCTGTCTGTCTGTCCAAAGCAGCATTCCCTCCCCCTCCATTTCCTACCCCCCACAGCAGTTCCCTGTACAGCAGCATTAGCGTTTCCTCTAACCCTCTTCCCTTCCCGCGGGTCCGACTACCTACCCGGCGATTCAAGCAGCGTGTGCAGCAGTCTTCACACGCTGCTTCGTGTCCTTCTACTGGCCTGATTTAGTCTGGCACGTCCCTGATGACATCATCAGAGACGCGGCAGAGCAAATCAGGGCAGTAGAAGGCCCCGAAGCAGCGTGTGAAGACCGCTGCACACGCTGCTTGAATCACCGGGTAAGTAGTCGGGCCCGCGGGAAGGGAAGGGGGGGCGGCAAAGGACTCGGGTCATTGTAAGAGCTGGTGCGGAAAGTTGCTGGGCTCCTCAGTGGGAGCGCTGAGCGGCAGCGGCGGCGGCGATCCCTCTCCTCCGAGACACCCCCCCGCCCGCCCGCTCGCTCGCTCGCCCGCTGGAGAAACATAGATCGGCGGCTGGCTGCGGTCCCGGCTTCAGACTAAGCCACACATGCACACTTCCTAGCTGCAGCTCACGGAAAACGGACGCACGCATAGGAAGTGCGCATGCGCGGCTTACCATTTTATTATATTAGATGCTGTTAACAAAATTGTAAGTTTATATTAAAATCAAATCTGCTGAATACTGTCTTGGGTGAATCTTTTCACAAAGATGGCAAATAAATCCCATTGAATAAATAAATTAGAAACTTGCTCCCATTCTTCATGCAGTTTCAGCTTTCCTTTCCAACGTACAGATCATGGAGTGATATTGTTAAACATGTTTACATGCTAATTTTCTGACACACAGAAACACCAGGCTAGATAGGCTAGACTAAGAAACTGTACTACTTTCCCACACCTCCTCAAGCTAAATCTTAAAGTATACAATTTAATTCCTTTACCAATTACTGCAAAATGACAAAAATACTGAGTTTATTTTCTTTCCATAATTTATCTTTGTTCATCAGGAAGAACCAAATACAAGAGGCCTTCATCCTTGGCCTGCCTCAAGGCCCTAGGATGATCACAGTTTTGGCCACAATACTGCTATGCTTTATCAAAATAAAATCTTCCCCAAGGACTAAACACTTCTACCATTATTTATGCTTAAGTAAACAGTAACAAGTAGCCTGTTACAGCCTCTTCTACTTTTCATTGACTATTCACATGCTAGGTAAGTATAAATGATTACGGTAACTGTTTCTAAACCCAAATACTTCTATTTCATATTCTCCCAATGTCATCAGCAACCTTGAAATTTGGGAAGTTTAAAATTGCCTTACCCCTCAAACATATAAGAACAGTCTGCTACCTACAAACTTGCAGCGTGAAAAGAATTATTCACAGCTCAAAGTATAAATCCTTTAAGAACTTCATAAACAAATACTTATTTTAACTGTTAAGTACAAACAACTGGTTACAGTGTTTTCCTCATAGCACTAGTAACACATATGAAAGACCACCAGCCTAAATTCTTTCCTCCTCCACTATCAACAAAAGAAGAGGAATATTTCAACAGTAAAGCTGTGAAGAAAAAAAATGTGCCTTGATCTTTATTCTTTTTTTTTTTTTTTTTCATTTTGAATGTGAAAGGCATGTTGTGCAGATGGCAAAACAAACTCCTATTTAATGCATGCTGAATTGTATTTTTAAGACTGAATATGAAAAATGCACAAAAGGGTGTGCAGATTTTTACAAGGTGTACATATGTGTATGTATTTTTACCAAATGTACACTATTTTGCTAACCTGCAAGGCTATTTCGAATGAACTAATTACTCAGATTTTCAATGTTTTGGAAAAAGTAGAATTGTGGATGATGCAGTTAAGCTCAATCCTGAAAAAACTAAGATTTTTTTTAGCTAGCCCAAATGAAAAAATTCAGGAAACAATAATCCAATTTAATGGTCAAAACTTTGAGATAGTGTCAGATCTGAAGTTTTTGGGAATAACTCTGGATTGCAGTTTAACTTTCAGGAAGCACAAAGATCTCTTAATAAAAAAAAGCTATGCACTATTGTGGAGATTGAGGACTATTAAGAAGTGTTTTGACATGGAATCTTTTCGGTTACTGGTCCAGTTTACAGTATTGTCTACCTTGGATTATTGTAATACTGTTTATTTAGGATTACCGAAAAAGATTTTATTAAGACTCCGATTGGTTCAGAATGCTGCGGTTCATTTAACCTTTGGTCTTAAAAAATATGATCACGTAAGCCCTTTTTATGCTAGACTACATTGGCTGCCTTTTGGGGCCAGAGTGTTTTTTAAGTTTGGGTGTGTTTGTTACAAGGCTCTTTTTGGATTACTACCCTCTTATCTGGTACCATATCTGAAACTGTTTAATTCAAAAAAACATACCAGAAACATACAAGAGCCTGTCGTTATAGAATGACACTTTCTTTGACAGGACATTAGAATATCAGGCAGATAAGTCCATAGATTGTTCAGGCTCATTTTTACCCTATATTTAGGAAATTATTAAAAACTCATTTATTTCATAAACAAGAATGTTGATTTTTATTAAGGGCTCCTTTTTCAAAAGTGAGTTAGGGCCTTAATGCGCGGAAAAGCGCATGCTAAAATGTTGCGCACGCTAGCAGCTACTGCATCCTCTTGAGCAGGCGGTAGTTTTTTGGGTAGCGCATGCTAATCCGGTGCATGCACCAAAAATGCTAGCGCACCTTTGTAAAAGAAGCCCTAAGTTTAAGTTTACAAAGGTATTTTTATTAGGCTGTGTCTTTGTAACCCTTTCCTCCAACTATGTTGTATTTAATTGAGGTGTTAACAGCTGTGTGTCTGAAATTGTATTTTAACTATGGTGTATTAATTTGCTCATTAGCAGTGTGTACGTGATTGTATTTATTAATTGAAATGTTTTTAAGTTTCTCTGTTGTGAACCGCCTAGAACTACTGGCAGGGCGGTATACAAGAAAATAAATTATTATTATTATGCTTGGAATCCGCTTCTAGCGGGATGGAAAGATCTTCAGACATCTGAAGGAGAAATTTAGAAAAAGAAGACCGCTCAGACAAAGCAGAAGGTCTTTGAGGTGATCATTGAGGTGAATCTGAACCAGAAGAGTACTCATCTGCAGTAGAAAGTGGTTCCTGTTCCAAGTCTCCAAATAAATCTGAATCCTAGATGGAATGAGGATGGTGTGGAAGACTCGGTGTCGAAGCCTCAAGATGCTTGGTCTTAAAAGAGTGCTTCTGGTATCGCCCCGGAGTAACCTCTCTGGATGTTTGAGTCGAGGATGACTGGTGCCGTGTAGATGGATCAATCGACTCCCGTGTTGATGATCTCCGCATCAGTGGAGCATCAGAATGAGGTGCAGTCTGTGTCGTTCGTTGCTCAGACTGAACTGATGTCGAGTCACTCACTGAAATCGGGACCGGGTGCTTACGGGACTTTTTTGAGGTCAGCATGACTCAAAATGCCACTTTGACCCGAGTCCCAGATGGGGTAGGGGAAGGCTTCTTAGCCGGCTTACCCACTGGAGGTTGCAATACCGGAGATGTTTCTGCCGGTGTCGATGAGTGCGGCGTCGCCTTGGTCGGTGCCATCGGTGTCGGTAGCAATGTCGGCTCCCCCTCCATAGTGACACCAAACAAATGTTGTTGTTGAAGAATGCAGTTTTTCAAAGTCCTTTTTTGAAGTAATGAACGAGTACAGGATTCTGGACGGTGCTTGGGCCCTAGACACTGGAGACACCAGTTATGTGGGCCAGTCACAGAGATGGGCCGAGCACAGCGACCACACTTCTTAAATCCCATCTGTGGGTGTGACATTGACAGGAAGACTGCCTCAGCAAAATCGAAATCGGAGGCCATGGTGGTACAACAAGCCCTGCCGGGTCAAAAACCGTGAGGGATAAAAAAAAGAGATTTTTTTTTTTTTTTTTTTTTACCAAAGTAACTAAGAAAACCAAAATAAGAAAAAAACACGAAAATGACTAAAAAGTCACTGATGCGAGAATGGGAAGGCATAACAGTTTTCAACGGCCAATGAAACGCGTCTTCTTAGCTCCGCAGAAACTAAGAAACTGAGGCACCACATGCCTACATTGGGCGAGAAGGCACTCCTGTATGCGCGGTGCAGGCTGATCGTGAACTTTCTAAAACTTAAAGTTGCAATTCACTTTTCAAGTGTTGGTACTGGGGCTCCGTCGGTGACATCATCCATGTGTGAGAATATGCTGCCTGCTTGTCCTGGGATAAAGAATGTGATTGGACACCGCCTAGCCCGCCTACTCCACAGGGCTTTAAACTAGGTAAGTCGGGGGAGGGTACAGGCACAAACAACATACCAGGCGAACTAAAATGCCAATACATTTATGAGGCTGAGGAAAGTAGACACCGAAATTCTGGGTCAGGGGTGAGTGCACACACTTTTGAGTCGGGAGTAGGGTCACATCATATTTATGGGTCACATTGTAATTCCGGGTCTAGGGAGAGTACACACTGTAGTTCTGGGTATATGGGGAGTACACATTGTGGTTCTGAGCCTCAGGAAAGCACAAATAACACAAACAATGCTAAAGGTGTTCAAATAGCTCAAACAGGAATATCCCCACTGAGACATAACAAAAATATAACATGGAGGGCTATGTACGTCAACGCACACAGTTTAGGAAACAAGATCCTGGAATTGGAAACAGAAATAAGGAATGCCGACCTGGATGTGGTGGCGATATCCGAAACCTGGCTCACAGACTCCCACGGGTGGGACATGGTCATACCGGGTTACAACTTGCTTCGCCGGGACAGAGAGGGTAGGAAGGGAGGGGGTGTAGCATTATATACTAAAGATGACATTAAGGTCTCGAGAATCTCAGATGTCCAGTATACTGGGGAATCCCTTTGGGTTAATTTGGCCAGAGGGAAGGACAAATGCTTGTATCTTGGCGTAATTTACAGACCCCCAAGACAACAGGATGACCTGGATATGGAAATAATCGAAGATATAGAAAATATCACCTTGCGTGGGGACACAGTATTGCTAGGTGACTTCAACATGCCTGATGTGGATTGGGTTACACTTACCTCTGCTTCCGGCAGCAGCAGGAGGCTATTAAACTCTATGAAAGGAGCAAGCCTCAGGCAACTGGTGTTGGAACCGACAAGGGATCAGGCAATACTGGACCTGATACTTACCAATGGAGAAAGTGTCACAGAGGTCTCGGTGGGCGACACATTGGCCTCCAGTGACCACAACATGGTATGGTTCAATATCAGGAAAGGTTTCACTAAATCTACTAGACTAACCAAATTCCTCAAATTCAAGGACACAAATTTCAAAGAAATGGGAGACTTCGTTCACCAGGCGCTACAAAGCCAAGAAGAAACCGATAACGTGGAAGACATGTGGTCAACTTTGAAAGCAACCATACAAGAAGCAACAAACCGCTATGTAAAATCAGTAAGTAAACGGCGAAGGAACAATAAGCCACAGTGGTTTACTGCGGAGATCTCAGACCTGATCAAGGAGAAGAAAAAAGCATTCATCTCTTACAAACAATCAGGGAAGCAGGACTCTAGAGCAGACTACCTGGCCAAATCAAAAGCCGTCAAAACAGCAGTCAGGGAGGCTAAATTCCTCATGGAGGAGTCTCTAGCAAAGAACATCCAGAAGGGAGATAAATCCTTCTTCAGGTATATCAGTGATAGAAGAAAAAACTCAGGCGGGATTGTACGTCTTAGGAAACCAGACGGAGACTATGTGGAAAAGGATTCGGAAAAAGCCCAACTATTAAATGAATACTTCTGCTCAGTCTTCACCCGAGAAGCGCCAGGGCTCGGCCCTCAGCTACAGACAAGGGTTGGCTCAGTTGACCCGTTTAGTAACTTTGAGTTTACGCCCAGCAGTGTCTACGGTGAGCTGTCAAAGCTCAAGGTTAACAAAGCAATGGGGCCGGACAACCTGCACCCCAGGGTGCTTAGGGAGCTGAGTGATGTCTTGGCGGAGCCACTGTCCGCGCTCTTCAACCTCTCCCTTAGTACAAGCAGCGTCCCGTTGGACTGGAGGACGGCTAACGTCATTCCACTCCACAAGAAAGGCTCAAAGATGGAGACAGCAAACTACAGACCAGTGAGTCTAACATCGATAGTGAGCAAACTAATGGAAACTCTAATCAAACACCAATTAGATAAGATCCTGGATGAAGAGAATCTACGGGATCCCCAACAACATGGATTTACTAAGGGGAGATCCTGCCAATCCAACCTGATCAGCTTCTTTGACTGGGTAACGGGGAAGCTGGATATTGGGGAGTCCCTGGACATCGTGTACCTGGACTTTAGCAAAGCATTCGATAGCGTACCACACCGCAGGTTACTGAGCAAGATGAGTTCTATAGGATTAGGTAACACATTGACGAAATGGGTTGGGAGCTGGCTTGGAGGTAGGCTCCAAAGGGTGGTGGTGAACGGCACCCCCTCCGAAATGACGGAGGTGATTAGTGGAGTACCACAGGGCTCAGTCTTAGGCCCAATCCTATTCAACATCTTTATAAGAGACTTGGCAGAAGGGCTTCGAGGTAAAATAACATTATTCGCCGATGACGCCAAACTGAGTAATGTAGTGGGCAAATGCACAACAGACGAAGATTCAGTGCCCGACAACATGATGCACGACCTACTCCTACTGGAGCGATGGTCTAGGACATGGCAACTCAACTTCAATGCCAAAAAATGCAAAGTTATGCACCTGGGCAGCCAGAATCCATGCAAGTCTTATACCCTTAATGGCGAGATCCTAGCAAAAACGGTAGCAGAACGAGACTTGGGGGTAATCATCAGTGAGGACATGAAGTCTGCCAATCAAGTGGAGCAGGCTTCGTCCAAGGCAAGACAAATCATGGGCTGCATACGAAGGGGTTTCGTCAATCGTAAGGCGGAAGTCATTATGCCATTGTATAGATCCATGGTGAGGCCCCACCTGGAATACTGTGTGCAATTCTGGAGGCCGCATTATTGCAAGGATATGCTGAGACTGGAGTCGGTGCAAAGAATGGCCACCCGGATGGTCTCGGGACTCAAGGATCTACCATACGAAAAACGGCTTGACAAATTACAGCTATACTCGCTCGAGGAGCGCAGAGAGAGGGGGGACATGATCGAGACGTTCAAGTATCTTACGGGCCGCATCGAGGCGGAGGAAGATATCTTCTTTTTCAAGGGTCCCACGACAACAAGAGGGCATCCGTTGAAAATCAGGGGCGGGAAACTACGAGGTGACACCAGGAAATTCTTTTTCACTGAAAGAGTGGTTGATCGCTGGAATAGTCTTCCACTACAGGTGATTGAGGCCAGCAGCGTGCCTGATTTTAAGGCCAAATGGGATCGGCACATGGGATCTCTTCACAGGGCAAAGGTAGGGGAGGGACATTAAGGTGGGCAGACTAGATGGGCCGTGGGCCCTTATCTGCCGTCTATTTCTATGTTTCTATGTTTCTATGTGATGATTTTATGGTGACCAAACTGGTTGGAAAGGTAACAGCAAAAGCTAGAAGAATGCTTCAGTGCATAGGAAGAGGAATGTCTAGTAAGAAAAAGAAGGCATTGATGCTCCTGTATAAGATTCTGGTGAGACTTCTTTTAGAATATTGTGGAGACTGTACCTTCAAAAAGATATAAACAGGATGGAATCAGTTCAAAGCAGTGGTCTCAAACTTGCGGCCCACCAGGTACTATTTTGAGGCCCTCGGTATGTGTATCATAATCATAAAAGTAAAATAAAAGTTTCTTGATCATATATGTCTCTTTAGCTATAAATTACAATATTTTTATTAAGACTTAGCCAAAAGGAAAGATTTATAAACTATAATGAGTTTTACCTCATGCAAAATTGTCATTTCTTTAATAAGACATTAGCTATTTTTTCTGAGGCCCTCCAAGTACCTACAAATCTAAAATATGGCCCTAAAAAGGGTTTGAGTTTGAGACCACTGGTCCAAAGGAAGGCTACTAAAATGGTCAGTGGTCTATGTCATAAGGCATACAGAGACAGACTTAAAGATCTCAATATGTATACTTTGGAGGAAAGGCGGGCGATGGGAGATATGATAGAGATGTGGCATAAATAGGCATAAGGCCAGTCTCTTTCAATTGAAAGGAAACACCTGAGTGAGAGGGCACAGGATGAAATTAAGAAATCTAAGAAAATATATATTTTTTACAGAAAGGGAGGTAGATGTGAGGAATAGTCTCCTGGTAGAGGTGGTTAAGACAAAGATTGTGTTTGAATTGAAGAAAGTTGGACAGGCATGTGGGATCTCTTAGGGAGAGGAGGCAATAGTAGATACTGTGGATGGGCAATCTGGACGGGCCATTTGGCCTTTATCTGCAGTCATGCTTCTATGATCTGTGTGCAAGAACCTAAAAGTAACATCTTAAGATCTACAGGAATCTTTACGGCAACTGATTGTGTCCATGGTACGCTAGCTATGAGGAAATACTGTAATCTGAAAAGAACATACGTGGAGGGGCATAATCGGAAGAGACATCTAAGTCCTGTCACACCCGCGCTCTGGCGCTGCGTTGCGAGCCCCGGAATCGTGACACAATACTCTGGCCTGGCATGTCCCCTACTACTAGGGGACCTTTCAGGACTCTACTCGGCTTCTTACCAGCCTAAGCAGGGCATGCAAGGCAAAAGTCCCAGACAGGATGTGGCAAATCAAAGGTTTTATTGTGAGCACTGGTTTCATTCAACAAAAGAAAATAGGCTTCAGCTCAGCAGTGTTCAAAACAAGCCCTCATTACTATGAGGCAAACCCAGGCTGCTCACACACAAGGAAAACATCAACATCCAGTTTCCAGGTTTTGGATGGGTCCCACCGTAACCTACAGTCCTGCTCTGGACTTTCTTTAGCAATTCTTTACACAGTCCTTTTCACCAGGGCAGGTTGGTTTAGCAACCTTCACTGAGCTGCATCAGCTCTAGCAGCTGTGTCCGTTCAAAGGTAAGTAAGTCCAGAACGGAAATTAACCTTGAACAACAAAACCTGAACAACAGTAAACCCGGCCAGCCTGTCACATGGTTTCACTGGCTTAACATTTCATCTCACTCCCTGTTGCTCTATAAAATGTATTCCTGGTTAGCCCTGCATTCCAAAGGCACACACACAGCTCCTCTCAGCCTGTGACGGCATTTTCTTCCTGCTTAGCCTTAGCTCTGAGAATGTGCAGGGTCCCAGCACAGCTCCCTGCTGTGCCGTTCAGGTAATTAATTATGCACAGCTGTGGGAAAGAAAGCTCTGGTTCAGCTTAGCTGCTAGCAGGTAAATAATGCAAAACGTTTGCTAGCCTCACCACGGCAGCTCTCCAGCCCCCATTTCAAGTGCACTATCAGAAGGGAGAGGCACATCAACCCTCTTCAAACAAACTGACCTCACTGGTGGCTTCCCGACTGTGGCTGCAGGCAAACATATATCCCCTACTGCATATCAATGTCCATGGGCACGCCTTCCGGTCCTACCAGACTAGCTTGTGTCTCCATAGGTTCCCCTGGGGTTCCTTCCCAGCTCTCAGGGTCAGCAGTAAGCTCCTCTGTGTCCAACATCGGCCAGTCTGCAGAGCCAGACTCCTCGGGGTGCAGAGAGAGTGGATGGTTCTCTCTTCCTTGCCCCCAGGCTGATTCCCCCCTTAGTGTTCCTAACTGTGTCGTTTTAAAGCTGTGGAAGGGCACTCCTCCTCAGCCTAGGTGGGGGAGGGGCCTTACACACACAGGCTTGTTCCATCTGCCTATGTGCAGGTTCTTTCCTAGCCTTAACCCTTGCCTGGGCAGGCTGCTGGAAAGGAAGTAATCCTCTAGCAGGCTCGGAGCCAGGTTTAAGCCCTGTGCCGTTCTGTTGCTTGAACCTCCCCTGTTCTGTCTCTCCTGCCTCTACTTCCAGGTCTGTGAAGTAGTCAGCTAAGTCTAGAGTCGGGGATACTACCTGGTCCGCTCTTTTACATAGGAGTATATTGTACTTCTTCCTAATCCCTGTGGCTAAACCCTAGGTTGGACATAGGAAAACCCCGAAACGGGCTCGGGGTTGTCACAGTCCGTTTACATCCATCTCGCAAGTCATCCAAAGTTAAAAAGAACCTAAGACACATTTTTGAAAGATATGTTCAACTTTTTTTTACTTTCGAAAATCGTCTAATTATACGTCCTGCCGATCTGATCGTCCAAGCCACTAAATCGCCTATCTTTATACCACATTTCCGTCCAACATTCCGTCCAAGTCCAAAATGCCTAGAACAAGCCCCGTTGGACGTGGGAGGGGTCTGCAAAGTGATGGACTGCACACCCAGACATGCCACCTAAATAGTGGGGTACCTTACACAGCACCACTGTGAACTTCACAAAAAGGGTGCCATGGCTTCTCCTCACTACAGCTCCCTTATAGGTGACGGTGAGCCTCCAAACCACCTCCAGAATCCCCTAGACCCACTTATCTACCACCCCAATAGCCCGTATGGCTGCAGGAGCCACTTATATGCCAGTAAAAAAGGGTTTTGGGGGTGTATAGGGCAGTGCACATGTTTCAGTATCAATGCAGTGATTACACGGGCTTATGGGTATGGGTCCTCCTCTCTATGGGTCCCTAACCCACCCCCAAGATGACTTAAGCTGCCTCTGAGCTGGACGACTAGGCTTTCCTATGCCAGGCGGCCAGGTGATGATGTCCTGGAGGCTGAAATTTAAAGTTGTGAATAAAATTTTTATGGGGGTGGGGGGGTTGGTGATCACTGGGGTAGTGTATGGGGGTCTGTGTTATGTGTTTGCAGTGCGTATCTGGTGAGTTTAGGTGGGTGTTTGTGACTTAGACCATGTTTTACATGGTCTAAGTCACAACGTCCAAGTTCCGTCTAGGCTCTGTTGTTATACTTTCGGTTTTACATGCTGTATGACTAAGTCTAAGCTGGCCCACGTCCCGCCCAACTCCCGCCCTCGGCACGCCTCCCGAAATTCCCCGTTTAGCTTTTGACGTTGAGCGGCACTATGAAGGCTTAGATCATTTTTAAATACATCCAAAACCCGGTTTTATTATCGGTGCTTGGACGTTCTTGAGAACTGTTCGTCCAAGTGCCAACTTAGGCCAGTTTTGGACGTTTTTTTCTTTCGATTATGAGCCCCATATTGTATATATATCGAGTAGTGGGGGGCAGATTGTGGGTGTGTTTTTGAGTTGTGTGTCTGATTTGCACACATTTAGACCAAGAAAATCCCAGCATCAATATGGTGCACCTAAAAGTTGGGATGCTTAGTGATACCTAATGCTGCTTAGGCGGCACAAAGTGTGGCTCTATACAGAATGGCTAATGTTTATAGACTCGCACTTAGCATCACACTAGTGGGTACTGATTTTTTAGGCAACCTATATAGAATTGGGGCCTTTAATGCTTACATGAAACAAGTAATGAACTAATGATTTTTCAATTAGTTCCTTAAGCTTGCTGTTTTTAATTAGATATTTCATAATGTTTTGCTATGATATACCTCACTGAATCTGACTATTTTACTTCTACTGTACAAGTATGCTTGTTTGCCAAACCAAACCAAGTCTATAAAGGATAAAATGTAACCATTATCTTTCAAAATCACTTACCTCGGTGGTGGTTCCAATGTCAGCAGATGGACTGCAAGTGCTAGTATCTGGTGGAGCTGTGCCAATGCTGCTTCTAACTGGAGAACTAGCACCTGGCCCAGACAATGATTCAGAGAAGGTGGAAGACTGATACAAAATGCCCCTTCTTTGAATTTTTTTCCAGACTTTATTCATGGTGTCTGCCAGCTCACATAGCAATTGAACCTAAAAGAATAACCAGAATCCTTTAGAATCACTTAGAATAAACTAGATGGAATTGTTAATGCTTTTCTAGAGAAAAAGAAAAAAAAAATCAAAACACTTCTAAAAGCAGTTCTTCCTGCTTGTAAATAAATCAAAACCTATTCTGAGTAGCAGGCTATCTTTTGCCACAGTAAACAGAAGTGCAAGTGTTTCTTAAAATTTTTAATTGATTTTTTTAAAACATAACAATAATCCATGTACACAAAAGCTATTCAAATAAAAAATACATACAAGAAAAATAAACATGAAAATAATAATACTGAATACTCAGCTCAAGTCCACTATAGAGAAAATCCAATTTTACATAGGAGATTAAAAAAGAAAAAAATACTGTACTTTCTCTAATAATTGCCTGGATGATTTTTAGAAACACCGGGTCTTCTGAAGTCTAGGGTAAGCAATTAAAGGAGGTGATTTAAGTAGTTTAATTCACTACACACAAACTGTAATTTGTGTTAAAATGTGTCAAGAAAATTTCTTCAGTGATGTCTGCAAAAAGAGAAGTGATGCAAGGTTCCGCACTATCTGCCTTGCTATTTAATGTATATTTATCAACATTGGGAGGAGTGTTGCAAGAATTAGACGTACACTATCAAATCTATGCAGATGATATCTGGGGGGGGGGGGTTTCAAACTGAAAGAGGAATTGAATATGTTAAGTTATGGTTGTCAAACTTCAAGGAGATAGGTAACTGGATGAACGTAAACTGACTGATGGTTATTTGCTGACTGTATTGGATATTCTGGGGCTTTCCAAGAAATGCTTGGGTCACAAGAGAGAAACCAAGCCACATGACTCCAGGTCAGGACAACTTACCAAAAGTCACATCAACCGAATGGTGCAAAATGCTGACAAAAGTGCTAACAGATGCTGACAGATCTACAATCAAGCCTTGGAGGGAGGGGGACCCACTCTCAGGACTTATTGACCTTAGTATTAAGAATGCATTGTCAGGGAAAATAGAAAAGCCATATTTGGCACCAGGTGACATTATGCTTCAATATGACTCAATGACCAATATGTATACCATCCAATCAACAGTAATGACAAATATAATAAACCAATGGAAAATAAGTATGTAATCTGTAACTAGGATGTACTTGTGATTTTAGGCTACTGTATTAGAGTATAAAAGTGGTAGCCCGACTGGCCTAAGCCCAGAACGGATCCATATCAGAAGCCAGCTACTTTGTATGTGTAATCCGTTAGCTCAATCTGCTGAACTTTTGATCAATGTAAGCTGACTTTTGTTTATTTCTAATAAAGCTCTAATATGGGGGGCGCAAGAGGGTGCACAGAGAAATGGCAGCTTGATCGCGTCACTCCGGCATATTCATCGGCGATCAACTTCTATAAATACGCTAATTATTACACGGAGGAATTCCTAATATGTCAGCAACCAAAATCAATAAAAGGCATAAGCCAGAGCCTACTTCTCCAAGCAAAAAAAACAGAAAATAAGGATGAGGCCGACACCATCCACACCGTCCTCACTGAAATTCATGCCATGCGCGATACGCTCAATGAAACTAGAGCTGAAATAACTGAAATGTGATCTGAATTAACTTCCTTGAGATCGGACTTTGCAAAAATGAGGCTGAGGGTGGACGAGATGGAAGATAAACACACTGGCACAGCCATCTCCACACTACAACACCAAATCAAGCGCATGGCATCACTTGAAAAAGAACTCGAGGAGGCAAATCTGAGATCCCGTAGGAACAACTTACGGGTTCTTGGTGTCCCGGAAGGCAAAGAAGGGACAGATACCCTCAAATTCATGGAAACCTTTATACCAAAGTTGTTGGATATACAGTTCTCGAGGGAATTTGAGCTTGATAGGGCCCACCGAGTCCCATCCTTCAGACCAGCCAATGCACGCTTCACCAGGCCCATCGTCATTCGATTCCTGAGATACAGCCAGCTCACAGAAGTCCTGCAAAAGGCGAAGATCAAGGCGCCACTCAAATTAGACACACATAATAATATCTTAATAGTGCCTGATTTGAGCAAGAACGCCGCGCAACAACGGAAACAACTACTAGTGTTCCGACCACGGCTTCGAGAGATGAAAGCACAATTCGGCTTGATGTACCCGGCCACTATGAGAATCACTCTGAATAATTCCACGAAGAATTTCACTGATCCGAAACAACTCACAGACTACCTGGAAGAACATCAACCTACAAATATTGACAGGGTTTAACTTTTATCTATTTTATTAGATACAGATATAGAAAGCATTCAAATATAGCACCTGCTCACACCCGCAGCTTCTTACCACGTGGCGATCTTTCGCCTGCGTGCATGGCTGCCAAAATATGGACCGCGTTGTTCTATTGTTGAATACTGGTTTACTGTTTACATTGTTATGAACCTCTAATGCTCATACTGATCATCTCTCTTATAATACTAATTTTTACATTAATGGCTGATAGTATGGCTTTTCTTATGGTCAGTAAGGATGTATTAACATTCTAGCCATATTGTTGATATGATTACCTTAAGCTACCGTGAATTTCTTTGATGAGCATTACTATTATATCCTTATTCATGAATTCCCCAATTGATAAGATCGTTATATACTGCATTCATTAATTCATCTTATTCCTATAAATTTTTTAAACTAATCAATTTACTGTATTGCTATTTCTTACACTAATAATATGAACTCTCTTTTACTATTTAGACTAAATGTATACTTTGCTCTTATGTTATATCACAGGGGATATTAATTAATGCATTTTCACTACTTATTTAAATACTCTGTCATATCTACTATTTCAGGTCATTGCATGATTACTCGCGATAGGATTGGTGTTGATCAGTTGATGAATACATATGACATGAACTCTTTTAATCCAATTAATTTATTTAACTATTCTTTTTGCACAACTATTGCATCACATGATTCACTGATAATATTTATTTTCCTTCATACACCTTGCTCACTTATTCTGAACTAATTATACTAAATATATTATATTAGACTAGCTTTACAGCCCGTTACATTAACGGGTGCTAGAATATATGTGTGTGTCTGTCTTCATTTCTTTCTCTCTGTCTCCTTAGCTGCTTTTTCCTGTCCATTCTCCCTTCTTTTTACCTCCCCTGTGTCCACCACCACCCCTTCACTGCTCCCCTTATCCAGCAGCAGCCCTTCTCCCTTCATTTCCCCCCCCCGTGTCCATCATCACCTCTTCCTGCTCCCCCTGTCCAGCAGTAGGCCTCCCTTCATTCCCCCCCCGTCCATCAGCACCTCTTCCTGTTCCCCCTGTCCAGCAATAAGCCTCCCTTCCTTTTTCCCCCCCTGTCCATCATCACCTCTTCCTGCTCGCATGTCCCTCCCCCTCCAGGTCCCTGTGCAGCACTAGCAGCATTTTCCCCCACCCTCTTCCCTACTCTTACCACGATGTGGCCTGCTCCTTTTGGCCCCTCCGCCTTCCATTCCCGCGGTCTAGCCTGCTCCAAGGGCCCCCCTTCCCTTATTGTGTTCCCCGCAGGCAGGCCCAGCTTCTCCCTTCACGTTACCTTTTTTTCATTCTGTTGCCCTCCCTCGCCTGGCTGCCTGCCTGGTCCCATTGAGTAGCTCACGGCTGAAGTCTTTTTTGTTGGCGCTTCCCTGCCCTGTGTTTGTTTTGGTGTTTGTCTCTTTGGCTAATGTATGTGGATTTTTTTTTTTTTTCTGTGTCTCTCTCTCCTTTTATTTTTTTCTTTCTTTCAATCTTTCTCTATTGCTCCTTGTCTTTAAGGGTTTTTTTTTTTCCCTGTGTGTGTCTCTCTCTGTTTGTATATGGAGGTGTCATATGTCACCTATTTTTTTTTTTTTTTTAAATACTGTAACTGAAGTTTCACAGAGTAATTTTTTTTTAAAAAATGTATATTACCAGCATTTCTTCCCTCTCCATTTCCCTCCCCCCACACTACTTTCCTGTGCAGCAGCAGCATTTCCCCTACCCCCCCCCCCCCCACACATACTTTTCCTTCCTGCGGTCTGGTTGGCTCCCTTAGTCCCTTTCCGTCCCCCCCCCCTTTCCCTTCCCGCGGTCCCGACAAACCTGCTACACCAGCAGCGTCTGCAGCACTGTACACAGCTGCTTCGGGGCCTTCTACTGCCCTGATTTGCTCTGCTGCTGTGCCAGAGTAAATCAGGGCAGTAGAAGGCCCCGAAGCAGCGTGTGTACAGTGCTGCTGGAGTCGGGACCGCGGGAAGGTTTCTAGAGAGTAGCTGAACAGGTCACCAGTAGTCAATGAAGGGCTGCTGTCTTCCGGGGCCGCAGCAGGAGCTTGAATTTACAGTTTGTGGGCGGGCGGGCGGCCGTCCGTACTCGCGCTCCGTCCACCGTGCACGCGGGCTGCCTCTGCCCTCGGGTGTGCTCGGCGGCGATGCTTGTGGCAGCCATTGTGAAGGGGCGGCGTGGTGTGGTCTGTATTGTGAGGTGGAGAGCAGGGAAGGGCGCCCATGCACACTTGTCTTGCCACATCCCGACAGAAAAGGGATCAGGGAACATGCGAGGCAAGTGCGCATGTGCGGCTAGCATTTTATTATTTAAGATTATTAACTAATTAATTACTGACATTAAATATACTCATCATTTTTCATAATACCACATTATTAATTTAAGTAATGCGTTGACTGGTACAAAAGTATGAATGTTTCAACCTATATATTCCTTGCTCCTGGTATAACCAAGCATTGCATTTAATGATTTTAAGTTCATCTTAATGTATGTTGTTAATGATAATATGAGTTTTCTTCTATGTAATGATGAACTTTTTCTTTTTTTTGTTTTTTATACTCTTCCTTTTGAGCTGATATTGACACAGTCCTCTATTGATTATCATATTAATTTATTTAATATTCAAAACTATCAGCGGAAGATGTTACTGTATAACATTGTTCCTCAATTTAGCCTGGGTTGATAATCCTTATGCTCTCTCTTTTCCTTTATTAATGATTCATCGGGAAAGGGAAGAAAAATAATTAAATAAACACATACATAAAACAAAAAAAAACAAAAAAAGGTATCCCATGAGGTATCATATGAATACAACTCTATGCTATCTAGATTAGTTTCTATGTCTAAATGGTATGCTTCACTTTTCTTAAGTTCTGCTTAAATACACCATCTTCATGTTCCTCAAGCATCTATCCTGAATATCTTCACTAAACACTATGGATGAATATCAGTAAATCCTTCTTTACTTATTTTTGCCATGATAGCGATTGAGCAACATTCTCACGCTCTCTACCCATGGAGTTTTTCTTCTACTGGCTTTTCTTGAAGCTGAGTAGAGGTATAGGTCACTTGGATGTCATGTTTCTTAATAATTTGATCCCCAGTATTTTTCTACCCTTCAACTCACAAGCAGAGATATGTATATATCGATTTACTACTCAACAGTGGTCATGCCAAAAAATGATTTACTTGAAGTTCAGATGCTAAAGATAGTCTTATTAAATGTCAAGAGATTTAACAATCCTATAAAGAGGAAAAAAATATTGGACTATGTAACGAAAAAATCTCCTGACATAGAGTGTTTTCAAGAAACTCACCTCAATGTTCTTGAATCAGCTAAATTGAAAACTAAATGGTCTCTATCTATAATTGCTTCTCCGGCCTTGCAAAAGAAGAATGGCACAGCCATTCTCATCAGATCCAGAACCGATATCAAACTATTGTCACAGTCTAATGATGCTGAAGGTCGCTGGATCAAAGTCAATTTGTTGTTAGGTCAAACCTCGCTAACCCTAATAAATGTGTATGCGCCTAATGCGGATAAACCTGAATTTTTTAATGACATTATGCATACACTATTGGAAGAAAAATCTCAAGCTCACAAAGTAGTCGTAGATTTCAACTTAATACTGGATCCTGTAAGTGACCGGAAATCACTTGCCATTCGCAAACCTACTAACTCGTGGCATAGCTTGCATAATATGATTACACAGTTAAAATTAGTGGATGCATGGAGGCTAATGCACGGTGATGAAAGACAATACTCCTTCTATTCCCCTCCACACAATTCCTACTCTAGAATTGATTTCTTCTTGGTGAGCAATAATCTGGTCAACAACTTATCTCACACAGATATAGATGAAATATCAATATCTGATCATGCTTCTATTGAGTTAATGCTTTCGGGTATTACTGTGACTGAAAAACCCTCTAATTGGAGATTTAATAACTGCACGGACTGCGATACAGGAATATTTTTTGTTCAACAAACCAGAAGATACGGGATGGATTTGTTTATGGGACACTTTCAAGGCTTACTTTAGAGGAATCACTATTTCCTACCAGGCTCGGAAAAAGAAAGAGCTTAATAAAACGCTTTTGGAACATATTACTGCGATAAAAGAACTGGAAACCAATCATCAAACAAACCCCATGGATATGAGTACATTAAAGAACTTACATCAAGCGAGAATGAAATACAATTTGCTTCTTAGTAAAAAGGCAAGTAACGCTATCTTTATGCAATCAGTTAATTATTACAGTGACAACAATAAGAGTGGACACGCTTAGCCAATTACCTCAAAGTAAGAGAGGAGAGGCTCAACATACATACTATTATTGATGCAGACGGTGAAAGAACTTCTGACCCAAAGAAGATCACACAATCCTTTCAGAAATTTTATGAATCTATAAGCCCAGGAGGGGGCCGGTAGGGCTAGAAAACCCAGAGGAAAGGCAGGGAAGTGGGGTGGCGGGAATGTGGGGAAGCCGAAAGCTACGAGGGTAAAGGCTGAGGGCAAAGCAGAAGCACAGGGAACAGGAGAACTGCCCGGAATTCAAGGGGAGGCGGCCCAGGTAAATGCGGAGGTGGAGGAAAAACGACGGGACCTGCGGTGCTTATACGCAAATGCAAGAAGCCTCATGGCCAAGATGGGTGAACTAGAAGTCGTGGCCAAGGGGGAGGACCTGGATATAATTGGAATTACAGAAACCTGGTGGACAGAGGAGAATCAATGGGATGTGGCGCTGCCGGGGTACAAGCTCTACAGGAGGGACAGGACCCACAAGAAAGGGGGAGGCATAGCACTATATATAAAGGACTCTATCCACTCGGTCGGGATGGATATGGCAACGAAGGCAGAGGGGATGGAATCGCTATGGGTCAAATTGCCGGGAAACAAGGGTGCAGGCATAAAACTGGGGCTGTACTATCGCCCACCTGGTACGCCAGAAGGAGTCAGACACGACTTGGAAGTGGAACTGAGACAGGAATGCAGGACTGGAAGTGTAACAGTGATGGGGGACTTCAACTACCCGGGAATAGACTGGAGTACGGGTCACTCCAACTGCACTAGGGAAACAGGATTTGTAGAAGCTGTGAGGAACTGCTTCATGGAGCAACTAGTCAAAGAACCGACGCGAGGGGGTGCTACTCTTGACCTCATCCTAAACGGATTAGGGGGGCCTGCAAGAGGGGTAGAAGTGGGAGGACCACTAGGCAACAGTGATCACAACGCGATCAGATTCACATTAGAAAGGGGGACACCCATAGTAAGGAGGACCGCAACAACTGCGCTCAACTTCAAGAAAGGGAACTATGTTGCTATGAGGGAAATGGTGGGGAGGAAGCTCAGAAACATCTTTAGGATGGAGACTGTGGGAAGCGCCTGGACCCTATTCAGGGACACCCTGCAGGAAGCACAAAGAATGTACGTCCCCAGTTTCAGGAAAGGCTGCAAGAACAAGCGGTCAAAGGACCCGGTTTGGATGTCAACTGAAGCAAAGAGGGCAATAAATGACAAAAAAGTATCCTTCCGGAGATGGAAAAAGGACCCAACGGAGGAAAATCACCAGACGCACAGGAAATGCCAAAAGGAATACCACCGAGAGGTTAGAAAAGCAAAAGGGAAATATGAAGAGGGGCTGGCCAGGGAGGCGAAAAACTTCAAAGCATTCTTCAGTTATGTAAAGGGGAAGCGACCAGCGAGAGAGGAGGTGGGGCCGTTGGACGATGGGGATAGGAAGGGAGTGATAAAGGAGGATAAAGAGGTAGCTGAGAGGTTGAACGCGTTCTTCTCGTCGGTCTTCACGAGAGAAGACACATCTAATATACCGGACTCAGAGGAGCTCATGAGTGGGGAACAGGCCAAAAAATTGGAGCACATAGAGGTAAGTAAGGAGGATGTCCTCAAACAGATAGACAGGTTAAAATGTGGCAAATCACCGGGTCCGGACGGGATCCACCCAAGGGTTCTGAAGGAACTAAGACAAGAAATAGCGGGCACAATCCAGCATGTTTGCAACCTATCCTTGAAAACTGGAGAGGTACCAGAGGACTGGAAATTGGCGAATGTCACACCTATCTTCAAGAAGGGATCGAGGGGTGAGCCCAGGAACTACAGGCCGGTGAGCCTGACTTCAATTGTGGGGAAGATGGTGGAAGCTATGATCAAGGACGGCATTTGCGAGTACATCGAGAGAAATGGCCTACTGAGAACAAGCCAACACGGATTATGTAAGAGAAGGTTGTGCTTAACGAACCTTCTGTACTTCTTTGAGGGAATAAGCAGTAGGGTGGACAATGGGGAACCCATAGACATCATTTACCTCGATTTTCAAAAGGCTTTCGACAAGGTGCCACATGAAAGGCTGCTTAGGAAGCTGTGGAACCACGGGGTGGGAGGGGATGTGCACAGATGGATCAAGCACTGGTTGTCGGGTAGGCTGCAGAGGGTCGGAGTAAAGGGCCAATATTCTGACTGGCGGGGAGTCACAAGCGGTGTGCCACAGGGATCGGTGCTGGGGCCGTTACTCTTCAACATATTTATCAATGACCTGGAAAAGGAGGCAAAGTGTGAGGTTATAAAATTTGCAGACGATACCAAACTGTGCGGCAGAGTTAGGTCCAGGGAGGAGTGTGAGGTCCTGCAAAGGGACCTGGACAAGCTGGAAGACTGGGCAAACAAATGGCAAATGCGCTTTAACGTGGAAAAATGCAAGGTCATGCATATAGGGAAAAAGAACCCGCTGTTCAACTACAAATTGGGGGGGGCATTGTTGGGAGACAGCAGACTTGAGAGAGAATTGGGTGTGCTGGTGGATGCATCACTGAAGCCATCTGCACAGTGCGCAGCAGCCTCAAAAAAAGCCAACAGGATGCTGGGCATCATAAAGAGGGGCATAACAACCAGGACGCGGGAAGTCATCATGCCATTGTATCGAGCGATGGTGCGTCCACATCTGGAATACTGCGTTCAGTATTGGTCGCCGTACCTCAAGAAGGACATGGCAGTACTTGAGAGAGTCCAAAGGAGAGCAACGAAACTGGTAAGAGGGCTGGAACACTGCCCATACGCCGAGAGGTTGGATAGGCTGGGGCTCTTCTCTCTGGAAAAAAGGAGGCTCAGGGGAGATATGATAGAGACCTTCAAGATCATGAGGGGCCTAGAGAGGGTGGATAGAGACAGATTCTTCAGACTGAAGGGGACAACAGGTACGAGGGGGCATTCAGAGAAACTGAAGGGAGATAGGTTCAAAACAAATGTAAGGAAGTTTTTTTTTCACCCAAAGGGTCGTGGACACTTGGAATGCGCTACCGGAGGACGTGATCAGGCAGAGTACGATACAGGGATTCAAACAGGGATTGGACGGATTCCTGAAGGATAAAGGGATCGTGGGATACTGAGAGAGGTATCCAGGTAAAAAGTATAGAAACCCAACCAGGTCGTGCATGTGCAAGACCGGAGGGTTAGGACTTCGATGGGAAGATAGGACTTAAATGGGAAACCAAGGTGGCAAGGGGCCCCTTCTGGTGATTCAGACAGGTGACCTGTTTGGGCCGCCGCAGGAGCGGACTGCTGGGCAGGATGGACCTATGGTCTGACCCGGCGGAGGCACTGCTTATGTTCTTATGTTCTTATATTCCTCTGAAACTACGTTTTCAGCAACTGAAACATTATTCCGAGAGCAAATAAGCCATCCCACTATTACCAAAGAGGATAATGAACTCTTATCCACTCCCATCACCCTGGAAGATATACATCAGTCACTGAAAGGGATGGCAAAGAAGAAAACACCAGGGCCAGACGGCCTAACATCTGAATTTTACAGTACTTTTCAAGATCTGCTGAGTGAGCCTCTCCTTGCCTTCTTTAATCACTTGATTGATTCTGGACATGTGGCAGGTACATTCACGGAGGCTAGCATTATAGTTCTACCTAAGCCTGGTAAAGATCCTCTGCTCATCCCTAACTACAGACCATTGTCACTAATAAATGTAGATGCTAAAATATACGCAAAAGTCCTTGTATTTCGCCTACAAGAGTTATTACCCAAACTCATAGGAACAGAACAGAATGGATTCATAACAGGCAGGCTAGCCAGTGACAATGCCAGAATGTTCGCAAATGTGATTCAACATGCTTCTCAATGTCAAACTCCCCTGCTAGCGTTGGCACTAGATGCAGAAAAAGCATTTGACAGGGTGGAATGGAACTTCATATTTGACACATTGCATTGGTTTGGAATTGGCAAGACATTCATTAACATGATTAAAATTCTACAGACCGCTCCCACTACAAATGTGCACATCAATGGCTCATCCTCATCTTCATTCCATCCCACAAGAAGAACCTAGCAAGGATGCCCATTATCGCCGCTTCTCTTCAACCTTGCCTTAGAACCGCTACTGATATCCATCAGCAACAACCCTAAAATCGCTGGGGTTCAACTGGGTCCTCTAGAAGTGAAATTCTCAGCATATGCAGATGATGTCTTGATATACACGACACCTGACTCACTGCAAGCTTTAACTGAGGATATTGAATCATATGCCAAAGTCTCCGGATATAAACTTAATTCAAATAAAACTGAACTAATGCCACTGAATATGTTAGTGCAGAAAGCTGATGTTGAGAATTATAATTTTCAATGGTCTCCCAAGAAACTAAAATATTTAGGTATAAATTTTGGTGACTCCATATCGCAGACAATGGAATTGTGTTCAACACAAATTATGCAAAACATTAACTCTTTAATACTTCAATGGATTCCTCTGAAATTGTCCTGGTGGGGAAGATTAGAATCCATTAAAATAACAACTCCAAAAATCAACTATATCTTAAGTATGCTACCATTTTTTCTATCACCTTCATTTTATAAAAAAAATAGACACTGCATTAACTCAATACCTGTGGAATAAAGGGGTGCTGAGGATTGCTCTAAAGAAATTGAAAACACCAAAACTAGATGGTGGTGTAAACTTCCCTTGTTTTTATGATTATCACTGCACTTTCTTGATGAGACAAGGCGCTCGCTGGCTTCTGCATAGAGAAAGACCTGTGTCTAATGGAAACTGGTGCAGATTTGAGGAAGAAAAATATGGGCTATTCTCTCTCCCTTCTCTAACATTCACGTTACTCACTGCAACAGAGAAGACAATGGACCCCATACTGACTTCAATGAAACAAGTAATACATGGGGTAGAATCACTTTTGAAAACTACATGTCTGACTACGACACATACTCCAATATGGAGAAATGAACGTATTAAGATTCAAAATGACATGGTAGATTGGAAGAATTGGCAACATGCTGGTATCTGGCAGATTAGACATCTGAAAGATGGAGATGGTTGGTTACCGTATAATACTCTTGCAGCATGATATAATCTACCTCCCAGTTCTTACTACTCTTGGCTTCAATTAATTAATTCCTTACAGGCCATGATAAAAAAGTCAGAACTGACCAATGCTACTCCGGACATCATACCTATATGTTCAGCCTTAACAACTAATCATAAGGAAGCGGCTCAATGGTACAAATTGATTAGGTCAAAAAAACCGCAGTTTAATCAATCTCGAACATAAATGGAATCAAGAACTGGGCATGGAAGTCACATCTGATGTCTGGAGAAATTTGTGGTCCAAAGCTTCAAAAATTAGTCGATCAGCTGCATATCATCAAACCACATTCTTCTTGTTTCACAGAATTTATTGGACCCCACAACGTTTATCTAAACTCAACGCTAACACTGATGACAAATAGTCATGCGGCAGCAATTCTGATTCTCTAAGACACACGATATATGATTGTCCGTTATTATACTGGAGACGCATATGGCATGACATTTGTTCAATATTCCACATTACACAGCCTCTCTCTTTCAACATAATCATCCTGGCAAGTGAACAAGAACAATTGCCCTTATCCCAAGAGGAAAATGATCTGTTACGTCTACTAATAATAGTAGCTATCAAAATAATCTTAACCAACTAGAAGAACTTGGCTGCAGCTGCAGCTGACTATAATACTTGGTGGAATACCGTTTGTCTGGTGGGCAAATACCAACGTATTATTGCAGATAGATTGCATACTTTGCACAATTTGAAAAGACGTGGGCACCATTATTGTCTTACACTCATTCTCCATATCATCCCATAAATTGATTTAGGGGTCAGAAGAAAGCAACACTAATGTTCTCATGGACACTCCACTGTGTTTCGTATTTCTGCTTGATCGTATGCATGTATCTGTTGATCTAGACATCCAAGTGAACCTCTCTCATCTCTTTTTCTTTTTCATACTATTTGGGTACTTTAATTATTTCCTTGATATCGTCTCACTTCTCTTACCCAATGTTTTACCATGTTATCTTTTATTTTTATTTGCCTTATCATAGTCACCTGATGCTTTTGAGATATTATATTCTTGTCTTTCACTCAAATATACTTACTGCTAATTGATTTGTTATTAATCTAATCTAATCTAATCTAAATCTTGGGTTTATATACCGCATCATCTCCGCAGATGGAGCTCGACACGGTTTACATGGTTAGGGAAGGAACGGAACTCCAGTGGAATTATATAAGTATGAGAGAAGAGAGGTTGGTGTGAGAGTGCCAGGAGCGGGACGGGGTTACGTTCTGGAGAAGAGCCAGGTCTTCAGATGCTTACGGAATGGTAGAAGGGGGCTCAAATTGCGGAGAGGGGAAGGGAGACTGTTCCAGAGCTGAGTGATTCTGAAAGGGAGGGAAGAGCCAAGTTTACCAACAAGGGAGATGCCTTTTAAGGAGGGGTAGGATAGTTTTAATTTTTGAGTGGATCTAGTGGAGGTTGGATTTGAGGAATTCCAGGATAGAGGGATAAAAGGAGGAAGGATACCGTGGAGGATCTTGAAGGTTAGGCAGGCACATTTAAAGTAGACCCTGGAAATAACGGGAAGCCAGTGGAGTTTGGATAGGAGCGGTGTGACATGGTCAAATTTACTTTTTGAGAAGATAAGTTTGGCCGCGGTGTTCTGGATTAGTTGGAGTCTGTGGAGGCTTTTCTTTGTTAAGCTTAGGTAAATGGAATTGCAATAATCCAATCTGGAGAGGATAATGGATTGTACGAGGACGGCAAAGTGTTTTTGGTGGAAGCAGGATCTCACTTTCCTCAGCATGTGAAGGCTGCAAAAGCATTTTTTTATCAGGGAGTTGAGGTGGTCGTTGAAGGATAATGATGAATCTATGGTGATGCCCAGAACTTTGCTAGAGAATTCCAGCTGTAGAGAGGAGCCTGTGGGCAGTGGGATGGAAGTGGGTAATTGATCAAGTTTAGGGCCGAGCCAAAGTAGTTTAGTTTTGGACTCGTTCAATTTCATTTGTACAGTGTGAGCCCAGGATTGAAGTTTGGTTATGCAAGAAGAAATGTTAGCTGCGAGATTGGTGAGGTTCGCGTCGGTCTCGATGAGGACCAGGATATCGTCGGCGTAAGTGTAGAGTGTTTCTAGGGGGGATAGGTGGAGAAGATTCAGGGAGGACATATAAATGTTGAAGAGGATGGGAGAAAGGGGGGAGCCTTGTGGGACTCCACAAGTCGGTTTCCATGGGGAGGAAGAGGAACCATGTTTGGTGACGGTGTAAGAGCGAGAACGTAAGAAGTTCGAGAACCAGTCAAGGACTGTAGAACTAATGCCTATCTCGGAGAGTAGGAAGATTAGAATGTCATGGTGGACAACGTCAAAGGCAGCAGAGAGGTCGAATTGAAGGAGAACGGCAAATTTTTTGTGAGAGTGAAATTGTTGGATCTTCGAGATTAGGGAGGCCAGGAGGGTTTCGGTACTGAAGTTGGGTCTGAAGCCGTATTGATAGGGTAGGAGGACAGAGAATCTTTCCAGGTAGGCTGAGAGTTGGGAGGAGACGATGGACTCTAGCAATTTGGTTAGGAGCGGAATGTTTGCTATACATATTACTGTATTGTATGGCATCTCGTGCTTATAACTTTCTGTACCACGATGTTTTACTTTTTGTAAGTTTGTTTATTTTGATAAAACTTCAATAAAACTTATTGAACTTAAAAAAAAATAAACCTCTAAAATATATATATATATATATATATATATATACACACACACACATACAGTAATTCGGTTGTCGTTTCAGATCATTCTAATTCCTGTGAAGGGGCTTGCAGCAGCCTACTTCAAAACTCACTTCTTTGTTAAGGCTTTCTTTTAAATTAGTAGGCCCCTGATGATGCTGAAATTGGATGTATGATTAATTTGTTATGAGTCTATGGAACTGTTTTTTCTCTGACTTTGTATGTAAATTGTAATCTGCTTCGGTTGTTAAGCAGAATAGAAAATTTTAAAATAAATAATTTCTCTCCTCCCTGTGATGACCATTTCTCTTCTCTATCCCCCCCCCCCGATGACCACCATTTCTGTCTTCTATTCTGCCTCCTGCAGTAATTGGCCTTGTACTCTACCCTCCATTCCCACCTGCCCCCAATCACTGGATCTCTCTTTTTACCTTGTCGAAATTATGGTGCTGGGCTGGTATGAGGCCTTGAGTATCTGCTAGAGAATAACATGGGGCCAGATACCCACGAGGTGTGGACGGGGACAGAGCCCATGGGGATAAAGCAAGGACAAAGCCCATGGGGACACTAACAAACTTTGTTCTTGAGTCATTCTCTAAAAATTTGAGACTAGTATCAATATGTAAAAACTTAACACATCTTAAGACAACTGGCAACTGAATTCAATTATTTAAAAAAAACAGCAGAAGCTGTTTTTGGATTTCAATGAACTACTCTCTTGCTGCAATGTCCTTCCATCATGTGCCCAACTACTCAAGCATCATTGCTGGCATCAAGGAACATTTCTAACATTTAATAGACACTTACTTTCCTGTTCATCCACTACACAGTTTAGATTATCTTCTACACCCATGTCTGAAAGCCAATCCAATTACCTTCCCAGATGATGTAAAAACATAGAAATTAAATCTTTGGGAAGGCTGTACCAAAACCAGATGGAAATGAAAGGCTCTATTTCTGATTTATAAACAGTTATACAGAATATTGCCCCCTTATGTCCTTTAACAAAAAGATTTAAATATAAAATCATAACTGTTCGAAGCTTGTACAAATGAGAACAGAGGTTGAGGGACGGGAACAGAGTTCACGGGGATGGAGATGTAGCTGGCAGGGACGGGGACAGGGCAGGGACAAACTTTGCCCCCATGTCATTCTCTAGTATCTGCACATTCTCAAAGCCTTCAGCATGCACATATCCTCAAGGCCCTGCACCAGCCCAGCACATAACCTCAAGTTCAGGTAAGAAGAGAGATCTGGTTGTCTCAGGGGGAGATGGAGGGTGAAGAAGAGGGTGGGAGTGGGCGATTATTGGAGGAATTTTGATTTCATTTTAAAACCAAATGCTATGGTGTTTGGAGTCCTGAAGTTCATTTGGATACAAAAGTAAAAATACTCAGAAGCATCTTGTAACAAAACCTTTCTTTCCACGAGCAAACCAGCTCAGTAGTCAGTAAACTCATTTGTTCCATTGCTTCACTACTCAATCCTCCCTCACTAAATATTCTTATCCACTCCCTAATTATTTCCAACATCGATTATTGTAACAGCCTCTACCAGGGTATAAATCAAAAAGAAATACACAGATTACAAATCTTACAAAACACTGCCAAACATATATACCACACAAAAAAATTTGACCATGTTACTCCCCTCATCGCGATGCACACTGGCTTCCAATCCCACACCGCATCACATTCAAGATGTTACTTCTCATCTATAGCACAGTTACTTACCGTAACAGGTGTTATCCAGGGACAGCAGGCAGATATTCTCTACATGTGAGTGACGTCACCGATGGAGCCCCCTAGCGGACGTTTTCGCAAGCAGACTCGCTCGAAGACCTTCAGGCTTGCGACTGGCCCGCGCGTGCCCCTCCCGCCCTGCCTAGGGCATGTGTCTCCTCAGCATGTCAGTTCAGATAGCAAGCAAAGAAGCCAACCACAGGGAGGTGGGTGGGTTGCAAGAATATCTGCCTGCTGTCCCTGGATAACACTTGTTACGGTAAGTAACTGTGCTTTATCCCAGGACAAGCAGGCAGCATATTCTCTACATGTGGGAGACCTCCAAGCTAACCAGAATGGGATGGAGGGAGAGTTGGCAAATTAGGAGAACAGATTTTGCAAAACGGACTGGCCAAAATGGCCATCACGCCTGGAGAAAGCATCCAGACAGTAGTGCGAGATAAATGTATGAACCGAAGACCAAGTGTCAGCCTTACAGATTTCCTCGATGGGAGTCGAGCGGAGGAAAGCAACAGACGCCGCCATCGCTCGGACCTTGTGGCCTGTAACTCTACCCGGCAGGGAGAGACCAGCCTGAGCATAACAGAAAGAGATACAAGCGGCCAACCAGTTAGAAATGGTCCACTTAGAAACAGAGCGACCCATGCGATTAGGATCGAAAGAGAGGAACAGCTGGGGAGCAGAACGATGAGGAGCGGTGCGCTTCAAGTAGAAGGCCAGCACACGCTTACAATCAAGAGAATGCAGAGCCACCTCTCCAGGGTGAGAATGGGGCTTCGGAAAAAACACAGGAAAAACAATGGATTGGTTGATGTGAAACTCAGACACAATCTTAGGCAACTTAGGATGGGTACGGAGGACCACCTTATCGTGATGGAAGACAGTGAAAGGTGGGTCCGCAACCAAGGCCTGAAGCTCACTGACCTGACGGGCAGAAGTGAGAGTAATAAGAAACACCACTTTCCAAGTAAGAAACTTCACGTGAGCCCGCGCCAGCGGCTCGAAGGGGGGGTTTCATAAATTGGACAAGTATCACGTTAAGATACCAAACCACCGGAGGAGGTTTAAGGGGCGGATGAACGTGGAAAAGGCCTTTCATGAAGCGGGAAACCACAGGATGAACCGAGATAGGCTTTCCGTCAATCGGCTGATGAAAAGCTGCAATAGCACTGAGGTGGACTTGAGGCCAGCATCAGACGAGTGCAACAGATAATCCAGGACAGCAGATAAGGAGGCGGACAGAGGCTCCAGCTGTTGAGTAGCACACCAGGAAGAAAAGCAGGTCCACTTCTGATGATAACAATGACGAGTGGACTCCTTCCGAGACGCCTCCAGGACATCCAGCACAGGCTGGGAGAACTGGAACGAGGGCATTAATTCTCGAGGAACCAAGCTGTTAAGTGCAGAGACTGGAGGTTGAGATGAAGCAGAGAACCCTGACTCTGTGTAAGCAGAGAAGGAAAAATAGGCAGAGGAAGAGGCTCCCTGGAACTGAGTTGCAACAGAAGGGAGAACCAAGGTTGTCGGGGCCACCGAGGAGCTATCAGAATCATGGTGGCATGCGAAGACTTGAGCCTGACAAGAGTCTTCAGGATCAGACGGACCGCATACAGGAACTTGTTTGTCCAATCCAGAAGGAAGGCATCTGCTTCGATCCTGGGAGCAGAAGCGGGGTAACTTGTGATTGAGGGGGACGTGAACAGATCGACATCCGGAGTCCCCCAACGAGCAAACACCTGACCCAGGGTTACGGAGTGGAGAGACAACTCGTGAGGTTGCAGAAGACGACTTAACTTGTCCGCCAGAATATGTTGCAGCGGATAGCCCAATCCCAGAGCCGTAGCACCTCCTGGCACAGGGACAGGGATCCCGTTCCCCCCTGTTTGTTGATATAATACATGGCGACCTGGTTGTCCGTGTGGACCAGCACCACTCAGTCGCGAAGGTGACCAAAAGCTTTCAGGGAGAGGAAGATCGCTCGAAGCTCCAGCAGATTGATGTGACAAAGTCTGTCGGCACTGGACCAAAGACCCTGAGTGCGAAGGCCGTCCAGATGGGCCCCCCAAGCGTAGGTCGACGAGTCCGTTGTGAGGACCTTTTGCGGAGGAGGAGCATGGAATTGAAAACCTCTGGAAAGATTGGAGGAGAGCATCCACCAACGGAGAGACTGCTTCAACAAAGGAGTCACGACAATGAGTCGAGAGACAGGATCCCGATCCTGGTTCCATTGGGATGCCACAGTCCATTGAGGAATACAGAGGTGAAGTCTGGCAAAAGGAGTCACGTGAACCGTGGAGGCCATGTGACCTAGGAGGACCATCATGAGCCGAGCTGGAACCAAGGACAGATGGTTCACCCTCCGACACAAACGGACAAAAAAAAAAAAATAAGTGTATCTTCACTGGAAAATGTCCAGTCAAATCTTTTGTAATCCGCCTTGAACTGCAAGGTATAGGCGGAATAGAAATCCGTAATGTAATGTAATGTAATGTAAGTGCCTCCTGACGAGGCCGAGGCAAGAAGGAGCGGAGACGAACCGTGTCCAGGACCGCTCCGATGAAGTCGAGAGACTGGGACGGGCAGAGGTGGGACTTGGGAAAGTCCACCTCGAAGCTGAGGCTCTGAAGGAGCAAGATTGTTTGAGTCGTCGCTCTCAGGACTTTGTGGCAAGACGACGCTTTGATCAGTTTCCTGACCAGAAACTTGTTCAGAGCAGGGAGGTCCAGAATCGGGCGCAAATCTCCCATCTTCTTGGGTACCAGAAAGTACCGGGAATAAAAAACAGTGTTCCTCTGGTTCGGTGGAACCTCCTCGACCGCCCGGAGGAGAAGAAGGGCTCGAACCTCCTTAAGAAGGAGAGGCAGCTGAGACTGAGCAGCAGTAAACTCCTTTGGAGGCATGTCTGGGGGCACTTGACAGAAGTGAAGGGAATACCCGTCCCGGATGATAGACAGCACCCAACTCTCAGTGGTAAGACTCTGCCACTGGGAATATAAATGATGGAAGCGACCCCCAATGGGGAAGGGGTAAAGCCTCATGAGGAAGGGAGCCCCAAGGCTCATACTGGGATTGTCAAAAAGACAGCCCGGGCTTAGCCGGGGCCGGCGGCTTGGCCTTAGCCTGATGTTGCTGCTGCTGCTGCAGCCATTTCGAAGGAGGCTGAGAGAAGGCAGGGGTGGACTTTTGTGGATACCTCCGGAGAGGAATTTTATAATGTCAAGCCGGAGGAACCTTCGGTTTAAGTTTAACTAGAGAGGCGAAGGAGCGCTCGTGGTCCGAGAGGCACTTCTTGGCGGCCTCGATGGAATCATCGAAGAGCTCATGACCCACATACGGGAGATTGGCAAGACGATCCTGTGGATTCGGATCCATATCCACAATCCGGAGCCAAGCGAGGCGACGCATGGCGATCACAAAGACTGTGACTCTCAAGGACAACTCAAAGGCGTCGTAAGAGGCCTGAAACATGTACAGGCGGAGCTGGGAGAGGGTCTCTTCAAGGAGATGAAACTCCTGATGCCAAGGCTTTGGCACAGAACAAATGGAGGACATCCACACAGAACCAGAGGTAGGACGTGAAGGTAAAATTGTAGTTAAGGACACGGTTCACCATCATCGAATTCTGATAAAGGCGGTGACCAAATTTGTCTATCGTACAGCCCTCCTTGCCCGGGGGGACAGCAGCATAAACCTTCAAGGGATTAGACTTCTTCAAGGAAGAGTCAACCACCAAAGATTGGTGGGAAAGCTGAGCACTTTCAAACCCTTTCACCGGGATTGTTCGGTAACAGGACTCCAACTTGGAGGGAATAGCTGTGACCGAATATGGTGTCTCCAGGCTCCGGAGAAATGTCTGCCGGAGAACCTGATGCCAAGGAAGGTGAAGCGCCTCACAAGGCGGACGGTCAAATCCCATTTCCGCCAGGTATTCCTGGGTAAAGCGGGAGTCGGACTGAAGATCCAAGTTCAAAGCTCTGCCCATGTCAGAGATAAAACGAGAAAAGGAGGAGGTCCAAGAAGAAGATTCATCTTCTGGGGGAGACTCCGACCGGGACATGGGTGCGATCGAGAAAGAGGGAGAAACCTCCCTGGAATAGTAAGCCGGGGCCTCAGAGTCCCGTGAACGGGAGACTGAAGAGGTTCAACTAAGGCGTCTAGGGGGCATCGAATGGCCCCGTGCCAGATGGACCGGGGAAGACCCCAGGGTCCAAGGGATCCGCTGGCGAAGCTCCGGAGAAAATGGGGTAAAGGAGAATTCCCCAACCGGCTTCGAAGCAGGCCCCTTAGAGGCTGGCAATTGCCTCAATGGGGAACATACACTAGAGTCCAACTCGAGGACAAGAGTGTGGCTGGATGGTCCCGAGGTCGGAGACCAGCCCTGACAGGGCGGGGAAGACCGGGGTGTTTTAGAAGAGGCGAGCCTCGCCGCAGTAGCAGGGGAAAAACGGGCCCCTGGCCTGGACCCCCAAAAAAGTCTCCGGCGACTCAGGGGACGAAGAATCACTCGAGGGAACCCGACGAGTCTTACGGGTGAGGCCTCAAGAGACGAGAGAATGCTCAGGCTGGTCAGACCACGACTGGGTCGAGACCGAAGTCAAAGACGTCAAAGTCAGGACTAATTGGCTCACCACCGAGGAAAGCTGTGTGGTAATAATAGCCTTAAGCATGTCCTCGAGTATAGGTCCCGAGACCATAGGTAGGTGAGTCGGAGGTGCAGCAATGCGCTCCTTTGGGGTCGATCTTGAGGAAGAGTATACCCTACATGAGGAGACACGCTTAGAGTGATGTCTCGAAGACGCCGACGAGGCAGCGCTGACATGAGACTCCTGGATAGGCTTCTTTGCTGGTACACCTGAAGAGGAAAGAGGAGATTTACCCGAGGCCGGAGTAGCAGGAGGGGCGAGGCCGGAGCCTTCGAGACCGATGGGGACTTCAAGGCCGAGCTCGAGGCCTCTCCCACAGGATCCATGGGGCCAAAGAGTTGAATCTTAACCACCCTGCGACGAAGAGCCCGTGGTTGCAAAGTCGCACAATGGGGACACAACTCAGCGCGGTGCTCAGCACCCAGGCACTGCACACACCAATGATGAGGATTGGTGATGGATAACCCAGTTGCACTTAGTATAGTTTTTAAAGCCGGAACGAGGCCGGACATAAGAAATCAAGACGGGTGTGGCCCCGCGAGGCCAGGCGGCTAGAGAAAGACCGGGAACCCAGTCAAAATTATACGAACTGGAAAAAATGAAAATAAATGAAAACTTACCAAACAAGCCGCAGTGCTAGAGGGACAATGATATCGCGCGAAGCAAGGGAGCAGTGCTTCTGGCTCCACGGAAAACATAGAACTGAGGAGACACATGTCCTAGGCAGAGCAGGAGGGGCATGCGCGCATGCGCGGGCCAATCGCAAGCCTGAAAGTCTTCGAGCAAGTCTGCTTGCGAAAACATCCGCTAGGGGGCTCCATCGTTGACGTCACCCACATGTAGAGAATATGCTGCCTGCTGGGATAAAAAATCAAACACCACCATATCCCAGCCTTTATAGACAAATATTTAATCCCCTACGCTGCAACCCGTATTCTACGCTCAAATTATCAAGATTTGCTTATTGTCTCTTCCATTCGAGAAATTTTTTACAACACCAGTAGAAAGTCTATCTTCTCAGTTATGGCGACCTCGCTCTGGAACACTCTTCCCCTGCATATAAAACAAGAGTCTTCTCTTACATTATTCAGAACAAAAAACACTTTTCTATTCAAGGACGCTTACAATACTTAATCTTGGAGCCCTCTCTTCTCCCTGGAATAATATCTAATTCAGGTTTTCCAACACCAAATGCTTCTTTAGAGGCGAACTATCTCCTAATGTTCTATCCATCCCCCCCCCATCTTTTTATATTTTATTTTAACTCGATGTATTTTTTACTACCCTCTTGTACCTCTCCCCACCTGTCATGTTAGTTTTGTACGGTATCTGTAACTTCCCGACCCTCCTCCACATTTAATTGTCATATGGTTGCCATTTTTATTTCTGTTTTTAAATATTTTTATTGATTGTAAACCATCTAGATAAATTTTGATGGATGGTATATCAAAGAAATAATAAACTTGGAAACTTACTTAACATTCAAACGAAAGATTAGGTTCTTCTCTCAATAATTTTGTTTTTGTTAATATACACAGGAGTTTATACTTTAGCTGTTAATTCCCACTAACTGTGAGTCTGCAGAAGAGTGCCAATTTAAGATCTTGAACTCCTCCCCTTCTTAGTGGAGAACAGCTCCCTCTTCAGTTGGTACCAAAGTAATTGAACTCCACTAAAGCAGAAGAAAAGAGGAGAGGTACGAGGAACTTCTCTGGCAAACATTTAACAAGCAATCATCAAACATAGGAGGGGCCTTAAACAACCTGGCCCAATCAGAGCCTTATGCACCTCCCTGGTGCATCCCACGATGCACCGGAGAGGAGAAGGCCTGCCATTTTGAAGAGGTGGTCCTGCTGGCCGGAGGGAGTAGGCATCCCTCCGGCCAGCTATCGTAAGTAAGGTAAAGGGAGTCATGGCACCAGGGGGGTTGTGGTTGCGTGGTAGCAGGAGGGAGTAGGCATCTCTTCCACAGCCAGGGGGTGGGGGGGGGTCGGAGGGTGTGTTGCCTCAAATTAACCTCAAATTATGCCCTCTAGTTTTACCATTTATTCTTCTCTGGAAAAGATTTGGTTCTATATTAATGTTTGCCAGAGAAGTTCCTCGCACCTCTCCTCTTTTCTTCTGTTTCAGTGTTGTTCGATTACTTTGGTTCCAACTGAAGAGGGAGCTGTTCTCCACTACAGAAGGGAAAGGAGCTCAAGATCTTAAAGTGACACCCTTCTGCAGACTCACAGTTAGTGGGAATTAACAGCTAAAGTATGAACTCCTGTGTATATTAACAAAAACAAAATTATTGAGAGAAGAACCTAATCTTTCGTTTGAATGTTAAGTTTCCAAGTTTATTATTTCTTTGATATACCGTCCATCAAAATTTATCTAGATGGTTTGCAATCAATAAAAATATAAAAACATCTGTATCATATCTCCCCTGTCCCTCCTCTCCTCCAGAGCATACTGTACATATTTAGGTTTTCCAGTCTCTTCTCATACTTCTTTTTGTTCAAACCCCTTACCATTTTCATCGCCCTCCTCTGGACTGCTTCAAGTCTTTTTATATCCTTCGCCAGATATGGACTCCAAATTTGAACACAAGTGCAGCCTCACCAATGACCTATACAGGGGCAACACCTTCCTTCTTCTGATGGTTACCCCTCTTTCTATACAGTCTAGCTCACTGTTCCCTCTAAGCTGAGCAGGAGTCCTCCACCCACAGTCTCACCAATAGAGGGTGCTGTTTCACTGTCACATTTTTCAATTGTGAGGGACAGGCAAGTTCTGCAGGACTCCAGGGAACATACCTGTCCTTAGCGACTGAAAATATTCCACCCCCTAGTGGTAGCAATGCAGCTGGAGGACACCTGCTCAGCTTAGAGGGAACAGTGTGACTAGCATCCTTCTGGCTACAGCCACCGCCCTATCACACTGTGCCTTTAGATCCTCAGACACAATCACCCCATGGTCCTTCTCTCCATCTATGCTTTATCAGCCTCTCACCCTCCCAGCACATATGGTTCCCTCGGATTTCTACCCCTTCTCCCCCCAATACATCACTCTGCACTTCTTCAAATTGAATTTTAGTTGCCAGATGCTAGACCATTCTTCTAACTTTTGCAGATCCTTTTTCATGTTTTCTACTCTGTCCGGGATGTCCACTCTGTTACAAATCTTGGTATAATCCATAAAAAGGCTAACCTTACCTTCTAACCCTTCAGCAATGTCGCTCACAAATATATTGAACTGAATCGGTTCCAGCACCGATCCTTGAGGCACTCCACTACTCATCTGATCCTCCTCTGAGCAAATTCCATTTACCATTACCCTCTGTGGTCTGTCCGTCAACCAGTTTCTAATCTAGTTCACCACTTTGGGTCCCAACTTCAGCCTAGTGCATCTAGTGCATGTCCTTGATCCAATTCTCTGGTCACTCAGTCAAAGAATTTAATCAAATTGGTTTGGCAAGATTTACCTTTATTAATCCCATGTTACCTTGGATCTTGTAATCCATTAGATTCTAACAATTTCACTATCTTTTCATAGAGAGCTACTCCTCCAGCTTTTCGAATGGTGTGAAGCCTATTGATTGATCTAGTATGATAAACGGGGCTAAGAAAATGTTAAATAGAAGGGGGGATAAAATGGAACCTTGGGGAATTCCATATTTAATGCTGCAGCTTTCGGACTTGGTGTTATTGCTGATTGCTCTGAAAGATAGGTCTGCTAAGTAGGATCTGAATCATTTGAGAATCTGATTGGTAACTCCTAGAGATTGGAGTCTTTGTAGTAATAATCTTTGATCGATTGTGTCGAATGCAGCCGAGAGATCTAGTGAAATAAGTAGCATGGATTTGTGATGATCAATGAAATATAGGATTTTAGTTGTTAAGCCTATTGGAGAGTGTTCAGTAGAGTGATGTCACCTGAAGCCAGTCTGGCTAACTTGAAACTTGTCTTTGTAAAACGCTTTGTATCCTGAAAAGCGTTTAATCAAATAATTTAATAAACTTGAAACTTGAAACTTGATGTAAGATATTTGCTTTTCCTACAAAATCAGAGAGTTGTGTGAAAACTATTTTTTCAACTATTTTTTCTAAAAATGGAACGTTTGCGATTGGCCGATAGATGGTTCTGATATTTTGGCTTTGTGATCTTTGATGATCGGATATATTATGGATTCTTTCCAAGCTGTAGGTTGCTTTCCTGCCATGAAACTATTTCTGATGAGTTTGTGGATGTGTTTCCCAAAGATAGAAAAGTATTGTTTTAACAGATACGGTGAAAATATCATTGAGCTGTTGCCTTTTACATTTAGGGATTGTATGACTCGATGTATGTCGATTAATTTCAGGAGAGTAAAATGGGAGCATTTTGAGACTGGCACCTTGGACAGATTGTTTAAAGTGGTAGTACTATTTATTAACCCCATTAGAAGCAGCTGTGATCTGATTTTTTCTCTTTTGTCTACAAAATGGTCTGCAAGTGCTTGGGCGGAGGGCTAGATTCTGTGATTTTTTTTTTTTTTTGCTTTTTTAAATTGGTCAGTGATCTTACGATTGAGTATAGTATTGATGAGTTCTTAGTTTTATTGATTCACTCAGAGTAATATTCATTTTTTTCCAGATTAATCTTTAATTTGTAAAACTCAGCAAGCTCCTTCTCATATTTACTGTGGTTGGAATTTTGTTACGTCTACATCTTCTTTCCTGTGATCTTGCTGTTTTTTTTAGTAAGTTGTGTTCTTCTGAGTACCATGGATAACATTGCCTGCAAACTGATATGACTTGTGTGGTGAGTGGGGCAAGTACATCAAGGAAGGTCTGAAGAGATTGCTTCCACGTTTCAATTTGGGTGTCCATGGAACAGTTGGTTAGTTCATCGGTGCTATATTAGAAAGAGGAGAAGATTGATGTGGAATCTAATTTGCTGTAGTCACTGAATGATATTGTTTTGGCATAAAGGGGGTCTTGTGTTTGCTTATGTAATATTGTGTAGGTAATCAAAGTGTGATCTGACCAGAGAACAAATGTATTCATGGTGGGCAAAAAGTGATGGGCATTGATGGGGTCAAAAGTGAGAACCAGGTCTAATGTGTGCCCTGCTATGTGTGTTGGTTCTGTTATTTGGGGAATTAACCGGAGGTCGTTAAGGAGCGTGGTCAGTTCCAATCTCAAGGGTTTGCATCTATCATCGAAGTGAACATGCAAGTTCCCAAGAATTATCGGGTTAGTTGTGGTGGTAAAGAACTCAAATATTAAAGACTATAGGAGGGCGCTGTTCGTGCTACAGACTGGTGGGACTAGATAAAACAATATGAAGTCCATTGGGGGGTTGGAGGCTAGCTTAATTTGGAGAAACTCTAGGGGCAGTTTGTTAGAAGAGTGTACCAATGCCAAATTTTACGTAGAACAGAGGTAATTCTGCATATCTGGGGAATTCTGCATTGCGTAGTTGTGCAGAACTCTGCCAGGAGTAATATTAAATAGATGATATTTATAATTAGTAATAATAATTCTTCTTAAGAAGAAGAATAAGCAAGCTGTATAATAAGAGTGCTGTGTATAACACTGCTTTATATATTAAGCAAAAATGTTCTATCTAATTCTAAGTAAATCTCCTGGGATATGCCATTTCAGTATTCGAAGAACATACTGTTTAACTTGCACATTGTTTGACTCAGTTCAAAGATATTTACACAAGGTTTCATAAATAAGCATTAATCATGAAATTTGTATGACAACAGAATGCCTTATACTGTATAAAACAAGCCCAGGGAAAAATGCAAACACAATCTATAAGCAGACCCACAGCTGGATACCATATTCCAATGATAAAAAAAAAATGAAATCCTGATATTTATAAGAAGTTTCAGCCTCAGGACATATCCAGACTCTGAAGTTAGTTTCTAATGTGGGCAGAACAGATTTAAGAGCACACTGTTGTCAATCTAAATTTGACATAAAGCAGGGCTCAGTTCTTTTGACTTTTTGGTGTGATGAAAAGTCTCAAAGTTTGTTCTGCTATGAATAGGCAGAAGCGTTGGAATTTTATATGCATTTTACTTCAACATGATTTAACTTGTAAAATATCATGATTTGCACTCATCCAATACACTTACACATAGTTTTACTTCTGTTTACAAAAGAACAATCAAATGTTGCATACTATTTCTTCCTAAATGGAAAGAAACTGATCAAGAAGCACGTAAGACAGAAAGCAAGGGTAGTAAAAGCATATGTATTTAGTGATACTCAATTAAGATCCAAGCCATCAAGTTCACAGAGTATCAAATGAAGTACTTGGCATTTTGTTATAAATAGCTGCAGTTAGCTTAATTATGCTTACTTAATTGTAGAAGCTAATGCTTAATTAGCCGTATCATTAAGTTATTTTACTTGCACAGAGTCTAATTCATCACTACTCCATTCCAGAAAAACAGACTGTCCAGCTGATAAAACACTTAAATGTGATTAAGTGCAGTGTTCTCCCTAGGGCTTTTTAGCCGGGCGGTCCGCCCGGGTAATTTAGACTAGAGAATGACACGGTGACAAAATTCATCACCGTTCCCGTCCCCGTGGATAACCGCGGTAAACCATCTTCATGTCATTCTTTAAGGAGAGAGGGAAGAATCAGAGTATGAATGGCCACAACCACTGACCCTCTTTGAAGAATGCTGGTGTAGAAGGACTGAGGCTGAAATAGACACTAAAAAATGACATGGGATTATTTCCCGCAGTTATCCGCTGGGACGGGAATGGTGATGAATTTTGTCACCGTGTCATTCTCTAATTTAGAAGACTGCCTGGCTAAATTCTGCTGCTGCCACTGCTGCTCAACATAAAAAAAAAAAACGGCTTGGAGATTTCACGCCTTAGCGAACTTATGCTCCGGGGCTCTAACGTGTGCGTGCCAGCTTCCCTTTTCTTCCCTTCAAAACCGAAAGTTATGTCCGGGGGGGGGGGGAAGAGAAGAGAAGGGAAGCCGGCACGCACATGTTAGAGCCCCGAAGCATGCGTTCGCTACGGGCTAAGGCGAGAGACAGGTCAGTGAAGCTTACCATTTGCTCATCTTGCTGCCGGGTCCTGCCTACTTTCTGTTTCCGCGAAGGCAGGATCCGGCAACATTTCCCCCAATAGGTCGATCGCGATCTTGGACCGATCAACCTTCCTCTCCGACGGCAGACTTGACGTCGGGGAGAGGAATGCTGGTCGGCCCGAAGCAGGGAAAGCTTGAGGCAGCGGCGGCGGCTTTGGGGCCTGTTATCCGATGGCAGCAGCAGTGGCTTGGGGGAGGGCAGGGAGAAAGAAAGAAAGAGAGCGGGCAGGGAGATAGAAGGAAAGAAGAGAAACAGAAAAAAAGAAAGGGGGCATGAAGAGAGAAAGAAAGAAAAGGCAGGGAGAGAGGAAGAAAAAGTTGGGGGAGGGAAAGAGGTCTGAAGGAGAGGAAGCATACAGGCTGAAAGAAGGGAAGAAAGATTGGATGCACAGTCAGAAGAAGAAACCAGAGATTCATGACATCACCAGACAACAAGGTAGGAAAAATGATTCTATTTTAAATTTAGTGATCAAAATGTGTCTGAATTTATATCTGCTATCTATATTTTACACTATGGTCCCCTTTTACTAAACCGCAATAGTGGTTTTTAGCGCAGGGAGCCTATGAACGTCGAGAGCAGCGCTGGGCATTCAGCGCAGCTCCCTGTGCTAAAAACTGCTATCGTGGTTTAGTAAAAAGGGAGGGGGGTATATTTGTCTATTTTTGTATGGTTGTTACTGAGGTGACAGTGCATAGAGTCATCTGCTTTGACCTCTTTGAAAAAATTCCGGAATAGGAATGATAATTAACATTTTCTATGCGTACAAAACTGACAAATCTCCGGGCCCGGACGGAATCCACCCAAGAATACTAAAAGAACTTAGAGATGAAATAGCGGAGTTACTGCAGCAGATTTGCAACCTATCCTTAAAAACGGGGGTAATACCGGAGGACTGGAAGATAGCAAATGTTACATCTATCTTCAAGAAGGGATCCAGAGGCGACCTGGGAAATTATAGACCGGTCAGCTTAACCTCAGTTCCGGGGAAGATGGACGAAGCGCTAATCAAGGACAGTATCAATGAGCATATAAAAAGAAATAAGTTGATGAGAGCAAGCCAGCATGGTTTCTGTACTGGAAGATCTTGCCAAACGAACCTGCTGCACTTCTTTGAAGGGATAAGCGAATATTTGGACAAAGGTGACCTCATAGAAATAGTATACCTGGACTTCCAGAAAGCCTTTGACAAAGTACCTCACAAGCGCCTACTAAGGAAACTGTGGAACCATGGGGTGGAAGGAGACGTACACAGATGGATCGGTAACTGGCTGGCGAACAGGAAGCAGAGGGTAGGAGTAAAGGGACACTATTCTGACTGGAAAGGGATCACGAGTGGGGTCCCACAAGGATCAGTGCTGGGACCACTGCTATTCAATATATTTATTAATGACCTGGAAACAGGGTCAAAGTGCAGATGACACGAAACTCTCCAGTAAGGTTAGATCTGTAAAGGAATGTAAAGAACTTCAAAGGGACCTGAACAAACTGAGTGAGTGGACAAATAAATGGCAGATGAGCTTCAATGTAGAGAAATGTAAAGTTATGCACATAGGGAAAGGGAACCCGATGTACAACTACACAATGAGGGGGATGGTACTGGGGAAGGCAACCTAGAAAAGGACTTGAGGGTTTTGGTAGATAGAACAATGAAACCGGCGGCACAGTGCGCAGCGGCCTCAAAAAAGGCAAACAGAATGTTGGGCATTATCAAAAAAGGTATCACTACCAGAAACAATGAAGTTATCCTCCTGCTGTATAGGGCGATGGTGCGGCCGCATCTGGAGTACTGCGTTCACTACTGGTCGCCGTACCTTAAGAAGAATATGGCGATTCTCGAGAGGGTCCAGAGGAGAATGACAAAAATGATAAAGGGCATGGAAAACCTCTCATATGCTGAGAGGCTGGAGAAGCTGGGGCTCTTTTCCCTGGAAAAGCGAAGACTTAGAGGGGATATGATAGAAACTCATAAGATCATGAAGGGTATAGTGAAGGTAGAGAGGGACAGATTCTTCAGACTAGCAGGGGCAACAAAAACTAGAGGGCACTCAAAAACATTGAAGGGAGATAGGTTCAGAACAAATGCTAGGAAGTTCTTTTTCACGCAGAGGGTGATGAACACCTGGAATACGCTTCCAGAAGAGGTGGTAGAGCAGAGTACGACTTTGGGGTTCAAAAGGGGATTGGACGAGTTCATGAAGGAAAAGGGGATCCAGGGGTACAATTAGAGGGTTACTATATAATACAGAAGGCTGTAAAGTAATTGAGTAGTAGAGTAATAGATCACTACAGGTCATTGACCTGGGGGGCCACCGCGGGAGCGGACTGCTGGGCGTGATGGACCTATGGTCTGACTCGGCAGAGGTAATGCTTATGTGCTTATACAGTGTGCTTTGTGTTTTTTAAAAATTTTATTGTTGGTAGATCATTTTGACTTGGTCATTTTAAAAGTAGCTCACAAGCCCAAAAAGTGTGGGCACCCCTGCTGTAGAACATCGCTCCTTAGTTTTATCAAGTGGTGCAGTGAGGGGCCAGCACTTTACATCTTATCATCTCATTCTTTCTATTTTCTCCTCATGTACAGCACAGTTCTTTATTCTAAGCAGCTCTGGCACTAACAGTACTACGGGTGCCTTATGCTACTTTCACTACCACTTGCAGTCAGGTTCAGCATTTTATCATGGTTTTGGTTTTTTATTTCGTTTTTCACCAGTATTTTAATTTATTTATTAAAGCAGCCTTTTTTAACAGCCCGATGCCCCTCCCCTATCGGTGTGCATTCAATCCACTGCCGACACTTTTTTGGCGCCTCTTTCAACGGATCAAATATCATAGCCCCACTGTCGCATGTTCACATTTATTCTGCGTACGAGTTTATCTCATCAGTGCAGTGACTTTTTCGGTAAGTCCATTTTACTCTCCCTTTTTTATTTTCCCGAGTGCTGTGGTTTTATTCTTTGGTTTTAATAGAAGCTCATTTGAAAAATAATTTAGATCTTTCCCAGGTTTCACTTTTCATCTACCCGGTTGGCTTGGCTTTGGGCTACTATCAGCTTATGTTTTAAAGATACACTCTGTATTCATTTCCCATACGTTTACTTTTGCCCTGTTTAGGTCTATATAGTCTAGGCAAACTGTTTGTAACCAGCCATCATTTTAAGTATGTATATGCCCTATTTTAGGGGGGGGGGGTTAAGTTCTTTTAGCATGTTATTTCATTAATTCTGAGTTCGGTGTTTTTAGTTTACACATTATTTATTCTTTTCTATGACATGTTCGCATCGCAATTTTACTCAAAAGTATAAATAGGTATCCATATTTCCATTCAAGTTTCATTACACTGCTCTGGTTTTGGCTCCACTATTTGTCACCTCCGTCCACCAAGTCTGGCTATCCATTACCATCTCATATTTTAAAGACTCACTCGTTATAATTAGCGGTGATCCACACGTCTCTTCGTAATGGACATGTCCGATTTTAGCATTTGGATCTTAGTACTATGGGTTTGGTCTTTTCTGGTTTCCTTTCTATAGTCTGCTTTTCGTCTGGAGTCTTTTGAGTTTAGAATTATATTTTATGACATATTTTTATGGTTATAATTGTATGACATGTCTAAATCAGTCAAGTTATCCATTCTTTTTATTATTTTTTGTCCCCTCATACAGTGACAGACCGCTCCGGGTGCCAGCCCTAGAGGGATACACAGCCGGCTGGATCCAGAATCTTCCGAGCTGCTCTAAATGGCACCTGCACCTCAGCGCGGCTGCCGTACTTATTCCGAAGCAGAGTCGGCAGCCACACTGAAGTGCAGGAAGGTCCCGCGATGACTACACTGGAAGATGTAAGTGACGTCGGAAGGGGTGGACTGGCAGCTGCAGTCATTGCGGAACCTTGCCGAAACTCCCTACATCTGCCGGCCCACCCCCTCCAACGTCACTTACATTTTCTAGAGGCAGAGGCAACAGAAACAGTCATCATGGGACCTTGCTGGTTTGGAGGGAGAGAGGCGCATAGAAGGGTGGTGGAGGGAGAAAAAGGGGGCAGATGCTGATGGAATTGGTGTGCAGGGAAAGGAGAGAGAGACATAAGGGGGAAGGATACTGGATAGAATTGGGTTGGAAGGAAAGAAAGGAGGCAGATGCTGATGGAAGTGGGGGGAAGGGAGAGGAGAGAGTGAAATGCCAGACCATGGGAGTGTGGGAGAGGGAAGGGAAGAAGAGGAGAGAGATGCCAGACCATTGGAGGAGGGAAGGGAAGAAGATGGATGCCAGAATAATAGGGGTGAAGGGAGAGATGGAAGGGGAATACAAGGAGAGAAGATGCCATATAGAATGGGCAGAGAGAGGGTAGACAGTGGATGAAAGGAAGATAGTGACAAGACTATGAGGAAAGTAGAAACCAGAGAAGACAATGAAGAAAAAAAATTCTATGTATTTATTTTTTTGCTTTAGGGGAGATGCATCGCTGATTCTGTGGTGTTGCATTGTATACAGAGTCCAGCTTCTTGGTGGTTCAATTTAACCTTTGTCTACGTTTTTCTATTTTATCCCCCCTTTTACAAAACTGTAGAGCGTTTTTTTAGCACCGGCCATGGTGGCAATTGCTCAGAATTCTATGAGAGTCTGAGCTGTTACCACCATGGCTAAAAACCACATTACAGTTTTGTAAAAGGGAGAGAGGTTAGTTTGTGATTACATATTCCATACTAGGCGAAGGTGTTTTCTGTGTTCTGTGTGTTCGAAAGACATGGTTTTCGGTTAGGATTGACTGTGTAGGATTGATCTGTACTAGTCTGGCTTGTTTAGTTTTACAATGGGTGTATTGATGTACTGCTCACTGCAGTATGTAAGATGCTGCCTTTTCCTAGATACACTCTTGTGTGATGTGTGTATTGTTACTAAAAATCATGTTTTTCATACAGATGGGGGGGGGTGTCAAAAAATGATGGGCCTCGGGTGTCACATATGCTAGGTACACCACTGCCTTCATAGTTATATCTAATCCACAAGCCTGCTTTTAGGATCTACAGGGTATGTATCCCTCTGATTCATGACAATTTCACTTCTCATGTGATCTTATCCATTCTTTTTATTATACAACTGCCCAGATAAGCATCATTCTTTGACCTGATTGGACCTTGAAAACTAACAACAACAGTGTTCTCCCCAGAAATTTTTTCCAGCCATGAAAAACATTTGCTGCATTTAGTGTGCCACAAAAATCATTTGCTCCGTTTAGTGTGCTGGAGTTAAAAAAGTTTGAGAGACGCTGCTCTATACCATTTGAAAGAGGGCAAATATCTAATTATTCACTTCTAGAATTGGATACTTCTTAAATTTAATAAAAAATTATGGAACAAGTGTCAAACCTTAAGAAAGGCAGTCATATTGAGCATTGGAAAATAACTAATAATAATTAATACAAATAGTACACATTTAGGGCTCCTTTTACTAAGCTGCGATAGCGTTTTTACCATGCGCTTAGCTCGCGCAGAATTGCTGCACGTGCTAGACGCTAACTCCAGCATTGAGCTGGCATTAGTTCTAGCCATGTAGCACGGCAATTCTGCACGCGCTAAAAACGCTATTGCAGCTTAGTAAAAGGAGCCCTTAATTTTCCCCACCACCAAATTTCCCCGTCCCACCCCACCCAGCTACTTTTTCATGCCACCCGGCTGGAAAAAATTTCTGGGGAGAACACTGAAGTGACATAACAAACTATGCCAAGTGATAGCTTAAAAAGGAAAAGAAAAATCCAATAATGCTCTAAAAAATTATTTTTAAACATTCACTATTAATAAACTTAAAGCAAACTTATATAAGCAGTTTCAAAAATGAGGGAGGAGTGACCTAATGATTAGAGCAACAGCCTCAGCACCCTGAGTTTGTGAGTTCAAACCCTGCGCTGTTCCTTGTGACCCTGGGCAAGTCACTTAATTCTCCATTGCCCCAGGTACATTAGATAGATTGTGAGCACACCAGGACAGACACGAAAAAAATATTTGAGCACCTGAATATAAACCACTTAGAACCTCCATTGATAGGTAGTATATGAATAGCTTATACAGTAATACTATAATAATAACAATAATAAAACTTAATATAGAAATAAGGTTCAACAAACAACTTGTGGTTAAATACCTTTATATTGGCCTGCCAATATAATTAAGGGATGTGTGGGAAGAGCCTATTCTATAAAAGCAAGTAGGCATGCACTTTCCTTTATAGACTACTAATGTAATTTTGGGTAAGGTGGAGAACATAGCGGCTCTGGGAGATCCTTGAAAAAGCACAATTGTTGCGAAACATGTTGGATCGAGTTCCCCAGTAGCGCAAGAATGGTGACTTTAAGCTAAGTAAACAAATTGAGAAATTATTTATAGTTTTAGATGCAAACTTCTAAATAAATCACATTAATGAAAAATTAAAAAATCAAGACAACTAAAGAAGAATATAGGCCAATGAGGATATATGACACGTAGATATCCCCACCGAATATTAAAGGTGGAGGAGGTGTACCTGAGGCCACATTCGTTCATACAATATATTGAAGAAGTTGTAATAGCATGTTAAAGAATTATAGTACACTCAGAAGAGTGTAAAATAGGTGGAGGTTGGATGCAATATTTGGAAGGTGGAATAAAACATAGACACTAAGGGAGCACAGGGAAACTTCCCACTATTCACTTCATTCTGTTCTGCTCTGCAATACAAAGAAACAATTAGAAAACATAAGCAACAACATAGGACAAACCTGCCATGTGCAATGAGCACAAACTGGAAATATGCCTATGGTAGAGATAAAGTATGTACCCACATATATAAAAGGATTCCACACAGGTTCCTGTCTGCTGGCTGGAAGATACCGAGGCCTGAAAGGAAAAACATCTAAGGCAGAAATATGCCAGAGTAAGGCAGAAATAGACAGAGTAATACAATAGATAGGCAATACAATAGGCAGAAATATGCAGGCAATACAATAGAAATACGGCAGGCCGTAATGACTGCTTCATGGAATAACAAAAGGAAGATTAACAAAGGTAAGAACCTAATCTTCCATTCTATTAATCCACTCCAGAATCATTACAACAGGTGACTTACAAAAGCAATGACAACGTCTAGGGTGAGAAAAAACAGGCTGCCGCAACACTGAGGCCCCGAATGCTGCATTGGACTGAGCAGCCACATCCACTCTTTAAACACTGTAAAGGTATGAAGTATGACCAAGAGCCCCTGCAGTTCCATCCAAAAGCAACCAAATAGGACCGGAATAATTTCCAAAACCCACTGGTCTACTGTAATGCGCAGCCAGAAACTCCGAAAGCCGACCCCCTATCCGCAGAGGGGCACGCGGCTCCCTGGCATCATTGTGTCTTTCGGGCAGATTGTGCAGGTGAGGTGGTGGAAGTATGGGAACACCTGTAGCACGAAGACCGACCCCAGGAACTCTACTACTACTATTATTTCTATAGCGCTGAAAGGCGTACACAGCACTGTACATTTTAATATACAATAGACAGTCCTTGCTCAGAAGAGCTTACAATCTAATTTAGACAGGACATTTCAGGGTTAGGGAGATTATGGTAGAGGAACTGATACAGTGGGTATAGCTATCTGACAGCAGTTAGTGGGAGTTAAGAGTTGAAAGCAGTTTCAAAAAAGTGGGCTTTTAGCTTGGATTTGAATACTGCTAGGGATGGAGCATAACATATTGATTCAGGCAACCTGTTCCAGGCATACGGTGCCGCAAGAAAGAAGGGACGGAGTCTGGAGTTGGCAGTGGAAGAGAAGGGTACAGATAAGAGGGGCTTGCCCGATGAACGGAGATCATGGGGGGAGCATAGGGGGAGATAAGTAAGGAGAGATCTTGGGGGGCTTCAGAGTGAATGCACTTGTAAGTCAGCAAGAGGAGTTTAAACTATAATCGGAAATGGACAGGAAGCCAATGAAGTGACTTGAGGAGAGGGGTAATATGAGAATAGCGGCTCTCATGGAATGAGTCATGCAGCAGAATTTTGAACAGATTGAAGAGGTGAGAGACAGGTGTGCGGAAAGCCTGAGAGAAGTATGTTGCAGTAGTTTAAGCACAAGGTGATGAGAGCATGGACAAGGGTTTTGGTAGTGTGTTCAGAGAGAAGAGGATGGATTTTGGTAATATTATAGAGGAGGAAGCGACAGGATTTGGCAATTTGTTGAATCTGAGCAGAGAAAGAGAGAGAGGAGTCAAAGATCACCTCAAGGTTGCGAGCTGACGAGACAGGAAGAATGAGAGTGTTATCCACAGAAATAGAGAACAGCGAGAGGGGGAGGTGAGTTTAGGCAGAAAAATAAGGAGTTCAGTTTTAGCCATATTCAGTTTAAGATGTCGGTGAGACATCCAAGTGGCAATATTGGATAGGCAGGCTGAAGTTCAGGCTTGAACTCCTGTAGAGATATCCAGTGTGGAGAGGTAGATCTGGGAGTCATCAGCATAGAGGTGATACTGAAAACCATGAGAGAAGATCAGAATAACAAGAGAGTGGGTATATATGGAAAAGAGGAGAGGGCCCAAGATAGAGCCTTGGGGTACGCCAATAGACAGTGGGATGGCGGTGGAGGAGGATCCACTGTAATATACGCTGAAGGTACGATGAGAGAGATAGGAAGAAAACCAGGAGAGAGCAGAGCCCTGGAATCCCAGCGAGGACAACGTATTGAGAATGAGGTGGTGATCAACAGTATTGAAGGCAGCAGACAGATCGAGAAGAATAAGGATAGAGTCCATTGGATTTGGCCAGGAACAGGTCGCTAGAGACTTTAACAAGGGCAGTTTCTGTAGAGTGGAGAGGGCGAAAGCATGATTGAAGTGGGTCAAGAATATTATGAGAAGAAAGGAAATCCAGGCAACGGTGGTGAACAGCATGTTCGAGTAGTTTGGATAGGAAGGGGAGGAGGAAGATAGGGCTGTAGTTGGAAGGGGATGTAGGGTCTAGTGAGGGCTTTTTAAGGAGGGGTGTAATTAAATCATGTTTGAAGACAATAGGAACTGTAGCAATGGAGAACGATGTGACAGATGGGAGGGATTACAGCGGGAATGATGGTTCTGAGTAGGCAGGTAGGAATTGGATCAGAGGAACAGGTGGTGGGTTTGGAGGAGGAGAGAAGGTGAGCAGTTTCCTCTTCTGTAACTTCAGAAAAGGAAGAAAAGGTTGTAAGGGTTGTTGAAGGGAGGTTGACAGAGTGGACAGTCGGAAGGGGTGGTGGGGGAGGTGACATTGTTGAGAATTCAAGGTGGATCTTGTGAATCTTGTAGTGAAAGAACTCTGCCATCATGTGGGGGGAGAGTGAAGAGGGGATAGGAGCAGGGGGTACTTTGAGTAGAGAGTTGAGTGTGGCAAAGAGATGGCGAGGATTGGCACTAAGAGAGTTAGTTAAATGGTTGTAGTAGTCCTGTTTGGCAAGAGAGAGGGTAGATTGGAAGGATGTCAGCAAGTGTGTGGGATTTAAGCCAAAGATGTTCAGCAGCTTGGGGACAGGAGCGCAGGTAACAAATTTTGGGAGTCAACCAGGGCTGGGGTTTGGCACTTCTTACAGGATGGGAAATGGGAGGAGCAAGGGTATCAATAGAAGATGAGAGAATGGAGTTATAGTAGAGGAGAGCTTCATTGGTAGACATGTTTGACCTAGTAGTAGAAAGGAGAGATGAGACAGTGGTAGAGAGTGTGTCAGGGTCAATAGCCTGAAGGTTCCTAAACTTATGGGTAGTGATTGGTCGGGGTTAGGTAGGAGGGTGATGAGTTGTGAAGGTAGATTTGAGGTGCAGAATTTGGTGATGGAGCAGTTGAAGGAGAGGACGAGGTCAAGGCAGTGGCCTTTCTGGTGAGTAGGGGTGGTGGAGCACAGCTGGAGATCATATGAGGACATTAGAGTGAGAAACTCTGTGAAAATCTCTGCAATGAGGAAGGAGCATATTACTTGAAGTCATGAAAATTTCATCGGAAACCACAAAAAGTAGAACGGCCAGAACCCCTGGAGGATCTGGCTCTACTATCAGGCAGAGTCTTTGGGTGATGGTCCAATACCAAATCCATGAGTTCATCTAGGCTCTTACCAAATAAGAACTGCTCCTTAAAAGGCAGCCGTGCCAAAATTGCCTTGGAAGTGGAATCACCAGCCCACTGCCAAACACAGAGCATTCAGCGTGCCAAAATAGAATACGCTGATACCTTTACCAGCACTTTCAAAAGGTCATATAAGGTATTCACCATGTAATCCATCCCAGCCATCAGAAGCTGAGGAGGAGGTTCCACGGATCAGTCTCCAGTGTATGCAGTCGAGAGAGTTTATTTAAAAATCTGATTTGATTGCAATATCATAATCCAATGCGATTTACAAATAGTGATAAAATCAGGGTAAGAAAAAAACCAACAAAAGACAAAAATCACACATCTGTTAAAAATTAAGATATTACAGGACACAAGAGGAGGGTGGGTTTAAATACAATTCAAAAACAAAAACGAAGAAGGGGTTAAAACTATAGGTTGGGAAAGAATTACCCACTTAATTTTCCTTTAAAGGAGTTTTGGTCCGCTATAGCAGTGGTTCCCAACCCTGTCCTGGAGGACCACCAGGTCAATCGGGTTTTCAGGCTAACCCTAATGAATATGCATGAGAGAGATTTGCATATAATAGAAGTGACAGGCATGCAAATATGCTCTATGCATATTCATTAGGGCTATCCTGAAAACCCGATTGGCCTGGTGGTCCTCCAGAACAGGGTTGGGAACCACTGTGCTATAGGATGTTTGAGTTATAAAGAATTTGAGTAGCACACTAAAAAGCATCCTTAAAAAGCCAGCTTTTCAGAGATCTTTAAATTTACTGAGTGATTTTTCTTCACTTATATAAATAGGAAGCGAGTTCAAAGTTTGAGGTGTCGTAACAGAGAAGATTGTGTCTTTCCTCGAGTAAATGAATCTTAGTGAGGGGACTGAGAGGAGAGATTTCTCCTCAGATCTTAAAGATCTTGTTGGAGCGTAAAGGATTAGGAGTCTTTCTAAAAATGCAGGGGTTTTATTCATTAACATTTTGTGTGTAAGTAAAGCTATTTTGTATGTAATTCTATAATTTACAGGTAACCAATGTGCTTCTTTTAATAGGGGAGTCGCATGATCAAATTTTTTTCTTTTGGTAATTAATTTTATTGCGTGCTTTGTAGGATTTGTAATCTACATATTTCTTTTAAGGTTATTCACTTGTACAAAGCGTTACAATAGTCCATTTTTGATATGACTAACAAGTGAATTAGAATATTCAAAGATGATACATAGAGGAATGAGGATAACGATCTAATCATCTTTAGCCTATAAAAACAGCTTCTAACCCAGGGGTGTCAAGTCCCTCCTCGAGGGCCGCAATCCAGTCGGGTTTTCAGGATTTCCCCAATGAATATGCATGAGATCTATTAGCATAAAATGAAAGCAGTGCATGCAAATAGATCTCACGCATATTCATTGGGGAAATCCTGAAAACCCGACTGGATTACGGCCCTCGAGGAGGGACTTTGATACCCCTGTTCTAACCAGAGAGCTTATTTGCTCGTGATAATTCAATTCTGGTCCAAAATAACCCCTAATATCTTAACCTTTAGAACTTCCTTTATTATAGTTTTATTTATGTTTATGCAGGATCCTAATTTAAATCCTTCTCTACATGGAAAAAGCATAGCCTCTGTTTTAGATGTATTAAAAGCTAGTTTGTTGTCATGTAACAATTTATAAATTTTCAATAATTTCTCATTGACTGATAAGATTTCTTCTGTTGAATTTGAATCTAAGGGATACAAAAGTTGAACATCATCAGCATATGCAAATGGTGTAAATCCATTTGATTGACTAAGAGTTAACAGAGGGGCCAAAATACGTTAAACAATAAGGGTGATAAAATTGATCCTTGAGGAATCCCAAAACTTGTTAAAATTGAAGTAGAAGATGAGTTATTGAATATTACCTTTGATGAGCGCTCAGAGAAATATGAGTGAAACCATTGAAAAATGTTATCGTGTCTGTCCCTGGGGCACAGAGTCACCTTTAGATGACTTAGATTTGTGTTTCTTAGGTTGCAGAGGGTCCGCCACCTGGCTGACTTAAGGACCAGCTGAGCTAAGCCCCGAAAGCAAGGCGGCCGCCCCATTGGGCTAGCTGAGCGTGAAATCACCTGCTTCTGTGAGGGGGAAGCTGAAGAAGCGTCACCGCCACACACACACACACACCCCTGGCTGTGCCACAAAGATGTTCCAAAAGTGCTAGATCTGCGCAACATTTGCATGAAATCACAAGAGGAGACCCTAAGGACTCCATACCATCAAGTTTCCTGGTAAAAAAACAAGTTTCAAAGAAGCAGGAAGAAGAAAAAAAGATTGCTAAAAATCCAAGATGGCTGCCTGCACAGAATTCACGCCAAAAATGCGCTATTTTAAATACTTCCCGAAAATAAAAATCAGCGATTTTAGGATCTTTTAGGTGAGGGAACACAGAGGAACACCTGGAAACGAAGAAAACCCCTCAAATTTAACTTTTCATGAACCATCTGATAGCCTGTCAGCTCTGATTTACTCACTGTGCTGCACCTTCTTCCAGCTCTTTTCAGTAGACGGTTCAGAATTCACTGCCACAATGCTGGGAATGCTTTCTCCAAACTGATCTTCGGGCTGCCAGTCAGACTCCACTGTCTGACTATGCCTCCACCTTTGCGGACCACCGGATGTACACCAGGATGGGCGGAGGCGCGAAAATGCAGCCAGCACCTTGCAGGACACCGCTGAGCCCCCTAAGTGTGCCAAACAAGCTGCGCTCAACCCCTCCTTAACTGTAGATGAGACTAGGTCAGGGACGGCCCTGAGCTCCAAAGAACACTATGCAGACTGACTAATAGGTACCCAAAAAGGGATTGGCCTGTTAGCTACAGACCAAAGTCTGTGAATTCTTAAGCAAGTAGAGCTTCAAATTCACTTCAAATGTGGAAATACCCGCAAAAGTGATGGAACTACATCGAATTAAAAACAATAAAATGAGGAGAGCAGAGCACACACAGACAGACTGTAGAGGGCGTTAAACTGATCAGTGAAGTACTACAGAGGCAGAGTGAAAAATCTGGAGTGGATTCTTTCTGCAGAGCATGTGAGTATGGGGAAATAACCCTATGGTCTAGACCATAGGTGGGCATACGTTTTGACTCGTGGGCCACAATGGGTTCTTAAATTTGCCAGAGGGGCCGGGTGATCGGGTGGGGGAGGTGAGGGGTGTCGGCCAACCGGGTTCTGATGAGACGCAGAATGATGATGGTAAGAGAAAGGGCTAAGGCAGAAAGAACCCCCCCCCCCAAAGGGCAGACTGTTGTCTCTGGTTTCTGCTTTCATCTTCTTTTCACTCTCTTCTTTCCAGCGTCTGTCTCTTCAATCCAGCATCTGTCCCTTCCATCCACTTTCTGCCCTCTCCCCCTTCCATATGGTATCTGCCTTCTTTCTATGCCCCTCTCCTCTTTCCATCTAGCCTGTGCCCCCTCTCTCCTTTTTTCATGATTCATTGCAGCTTCATTGCTCTCATTTGTATCTCTCCTACACTAGATCTAGCATCTTTGTCCCTCTCTCCTTATTTCTCTGCTGACCCCGTTCCCTCATCAATCTCTCTCTACTTTCTCATTTTTTCTCTCCCCTTCCCCTCGTCTGATCTCTCCATTCCACCTTGACCCCTTCTCCTCCTCTAATCTCCCTGCCAGCTGTTTTCTTCCTTTTTTCCTCCTCCCCTGTCCAGAAGTACCCCTTATTCCTTCCCCCCTCCCCTATCCAACAGTAATTCTCTTCCCTTCCCTTTCCCTCCTCCCCTCTCAGCAGCATCTCTCCTTCTTCCTCCTTTTATTTTCCTTAGTCCAGCAGCTTCCCAGCCCCCTCCCCTCCCAGTCCATTAGCAGCTCTCCCTTTATTTTCCTTAGTCCAGCAGCTTCCCAGCCCCCAATACTCCCCTCCCCTCTCAGTACTTGCCTGGACTAGCAGTGCTGGTGCTTTGCACGGTGGCCCTACTATGCAGGAGAAGAACCAGGGAGCAGCTCGTGCCTGCCACAAGCGCTTCATCCACGCAGGCGAGAGGCCTCCACCTGGCCATTTGCAATGCACAACCGCACCACCCGCTAAACCGCGCCAAATTGAGGTCGGCAATGATGCAAGTGCTCCTTCCACACAACAGTCACCTTGCCCCCTGAGCGGGGCTGATTGCAAGAGAAGAGCGCAGGGAGCAGCTCCCCTAAAGCACTGTAGCTCATGCCTGCCACAAGTGGATGGAGGTTGGCGGCGACGTTCGCGCTCCTTCCACACACCAGTCGTGGATAAGGGCCGGACAGTTGGCAGGCCGGTTTAAATATCTAAATGGGCCGGATATGGCCCACGGGCCATAGATTGCCCATGTCTGCTCTAGACTTTAGAATGTCTCAACTATTGCACTGGAAGACTCTTTAAAAGAATAAATAGCCTTAAAATTATCCTTTGCTTACAAAGAAAAATCTCCTTAGATGTGGCAAAAGCTCAGAATTATCCTATTCAAACAGATTTAAAAAAAATTCTTTATATCAATTTGTTTTCTAGGCTAACAGTAACAAACATGTTTATAAACATATCTGTAATTACTTGGACACAGCAGAATTCATTAACAAAAAGAATTTCTTTTTATAACAAAAATAAATGAACTACAGTACCTAGCAGAGTCTTCCTTATATTAAATCACAGGGTTTTGCCTAATTTCAAACAGAAGTTACTGAAACTAATAACAATTAAACACCTACCACAGAGTTTAAAAGAAGATTGCTAGGCAAAAACAAGAAAGACCTCACACTAATTTAAGCCATTCTTTAATTATCTAGCTTTTTGTGAGAATGTTCAAACAGTTCAGTTGCAAGAATTGTCATCAGCCTGGTAAATGGAAAACACCCTTTCTATAAGGGGGCCACCCAGGTTTAACTGGGTTGCAAATAACATTGGGCGAAGGCAAGGCCATTAAAAGGAAGGACATCATAGGAAGAAATGGGAGGAATTGGGGAGGAGGGGAAGCAAGGTGGAAGTAAGATGAGTGACATAGTGATAAAGGGCTAGATTCACTAAAGATAGTGACTCAATCGATGTAGGCCATTTCTCTGGCCAATTTTCCAACAGTGATGGAATCACTATCAAGTTTGCATGCAAACCCACCGACTCAATCGCTTAGTAAGCGATTGACACATGCAATAAATCCTAACAGTAGTGACAGGGGAAGCAGCCTCCTGTCACTGCTGTCAGGGCTTCTCCTTTTTTTTTTAAATGGAACAGATGTTCTGCATGACTTAAACATGCCCATCTTTCCCATTAAAAAAGCCCCCCCCCCCCGCGCTAGCACCCCCGAGCCACCAACCCCTCAAACCCCAAAAAGATGGCAGAAAGGATGCCCACACCCTCATGCCAGGAAAGACCTCCCCCTATTCTCACCCTCTGAAGAAAAAGGCAGGAGAGATGCCCACTCAAGACCACCCCCCCTCCCGAAGCATGATGGAGCTGTTAATATTTATGTTTTGTAGTAGTCTTTTTAAGTCTGTTAGGGAGAGAATGTTGAATTTGGCACATTTTGAGGTAGGCAGAGTGTGGGGTACTTCCTCCTCTGTCGTTTGGGAGGGTGGTTTTGTTGCGATATTTTGTCTGATCTTTTCAACTATTTTTGGAAATAGTTTGCTAGGGTTTGGGATGCAAGGTGGCAACTTTTTTTTTCCATAATTAGTTTTTGTTAGGGATTTTAAGATGGCAAAGAGAGCTCCAGAGTGTTTTGCTTTGGAGATTCTTCTAGAATAATATTTCTTTTTAGTCTGGTTGATTTTATATCTATAGTACTTAACCTGTTCTTTATATTTATTAAAATTTACTGGGGATTTGTTTGATCGCCATTTTCGCTCTAGGGCTCTCAACCACTTTTTGTCCACACTCTCGTCACCTCACACTTAAGACTACTGCAATGTATTTCTCTCAGGCCTCCTGCGCACCCATCTATCACCGCTTCAATCCGTTGAAAACTCTGCTGCACGACTCATATTCCGTGAGAGCTGCTATTCTCACATTACCTCTCTCAAGTCACTTCATTGGCTCCCCGTCCATTTCCGAATACAGTTTAAACTCCTCTTGCTGACTTACAAGTGCATTCACTCTGAAGCCTCCCAATATCTCTCTTCACTTATCTCCCCCTATGATCCTCCCTGTGATTTCTGTTCATCAGACAAGCCCCTCTTATCTGTACCCTTCTCTTCCACTGCCAACTTCAGACTCCGTCCCTTCTTTCTTGCGGTGCCAAATGCCTGAATCAATACGTTGTGCTCCATCCCTAGCAGTATTCAAATCCAAGCTAAAGGCCCACTTTCTTGAAACTGTTTCAACTCTTAACTCCCACTCACTGCCATCAGATACCTATACCCGCTGTATCATTTCATCTACCATAATCTCCTTGTCCTGTCTAAATTAATTTGTAAGCTCTTCTGAGCAGGGACTGTCTATTGTATGTTAAAATGTACAGCACTGCATACGTCTTTCAGCACTATAGAAATAATAAACAGTAGTAGTAGTAGTAGTAGTGAATGCTAATTCTGCCATAAAACAGGGATTTTTTTCTTGGGGTAAATTGTATGGGTCTTCATCAGAGCCTGGAGGTCTAAAAGATTTTGCATAGCAGCGTTCCAGAGCGTGACTTGTTTATCTATAGACAAATTTTCTAACGATTCTGCTTTCAGTGTAAACGATGAAGAAACCGACGAAAGGTCAAGCTTCTTATACTCTCTATATGTGACTGACTTTGGAGAATAGACTGGTTTAGTAATAAATGCTTGATATTGAAAAGTGATTAAAGAATGGTCTGAGCACGGAACAGTTGTTATTGAGGAGGGAGAAAACCAAGAACAATTTGAATTAGAGACAAGTATCATATCTAGGGTTTGTCCTCCTGTGTGAGTTGGTGCATTTACTAATGGGTTTAAGTGTAAGTCTATGAAAAAACATAGAGAATCATAAGCAAAGGTATTGTCTTTTTCATCAAAATAAATGTTGAAATTGCCTAATATTACTGGGTTAGAATTTGAGGTGCAAAAATCCAAAACCACCGATTATAATAGAGAAAGATTATCTTGATTGATGGGGGATGGATTATAAAGAAACAGGAAATCCGATTGTGGAGAGGTGTTAGTTTTAAATTGCAAAATTTTGATGGGCGCTCACAGCGGTGAATGTTCCTGTTCTTTTATTAATTGATTCTTGTAAATTACTGCAAGACCACCACCTTTTATTCCTGAGTGGTGGTTATAGATAAAAGTAAAACCGGGGGGGAAGGCTGATTTTAGATAAGCTTCCTCTCCGCTAACAAGCCAAGTTTCAGTGATACACAATATATCTAACCTATGTTGCAATATGGTGTCTTTTATGATGTGATACTTGCTTTTTATCGATCTAGAATTAATCAAGCCTAACCGAAAAGATCTACATTGGGCAGAAATAGTGTGAGATGGACTAATTTCAATATTGTTGGAAGTGTAACTTGGATCCAGTCTTACTTTGTGTGGAGGTCTATTCCGTCAGAATACTGGGATGAGGGATGGAGGGGCGCATACTAAACTGACTTAAGAGGGAGATGAAAGTAAGAAAGTGATTAGTGGGATACTCTTTCTTATTAGAGAATGGAGATCTGGTTTAGACACACACTTAAGTCTGTGCATGAAGGAGCACACTAAGGAGCATTATTTGCTATTTAAGTGTGCGCCACAATAGGTAAGGATTTAAATGGCATATACCGGAGTTCAGTTCTTAGATGGACAAGATCAGTGTGACGGCAGGATCAGAATGAGACTTGAGAAGAATATCTGGAAAGAAAATATTAGGTAAAGTACCAAACGTTAACAACAGAAACAATAAAATAAAGACATATAATCACAGAATGCAGAGCATTATGAGGTAAAGATCTGGAACAATTACTTATACTCACTAACACTTATGGGGAATTTAGAAGACATCTAAAAACATATCTGTTCCTGAAGTACTTAGGTAGCTGATTTATACAATCTTATTCCATAATAACTGATCTCTAGAGCTGTTAATCACTAGCTTTTACTTTGTTTATTTAATTTGTAGCATTTTTAACCATTGTAAACCACATAGAACTTCACGGTCCTGCTGTATATAAACTATTATTATTATTGCTATTGCAGTGCAACGATAAAATAAAGACATACAATTACAGAATGCAGAGTTTTGCTATCGCAGTGCAACGAAGGGGGGGAAATTGTGCTTTGTGAGTATTTGAAAGTTGTTTTCACCACTTGAATGTTGAATGGTAAAGCTGAAATGTAAGAAATAAAGCTACGACCAATGTATTGCCACTAGTGTGAAATTTTTGGTGTGTGGAGGAATGAAAGTGTGCATAATAGAGTGGCTGAGGTGTGAGTCCCAATGTTATGAACAGTAGTTATTAAAAAGGAATAAATAAATAAATACATTTTACATATTCTGTGCTCAAATACAGTGAAAGCAGTGCTTATACGCAAATATTCTTCTCATGCTGAGGAAACAACTGCTGTCATTCCTAGGATCTGCTCATTGTCAGGTATTCTTTATTATCTGTTTACTGATTCAGTGAAGAAGGTATTTCTCAGACATAGCTTGATTAGGATACAGAAATGGGCACAGCAGTATAACTGCTCTTGATTTGTCTCATTTGGGAACTAGGACAAGGAAGTAGTGGAAAGGCTGAATCATACTCAATATGTTACCAATAAGGCAAAGCTAAAATTGGTGTGCCTTCAAAGTTGGCTTACCAGCAACATTCTTAAAAAATATAGGACCCAATATTCAGCAGTTAGAACCCAATATTTTCCATGTAGAAGCAGCTCCTACCCTGAGAAATTCCCACTAACTGGGTCCATACTCAAGTTTCAGAAGCATTATTTGTATAATGCTGCTAAAAATCCAGACAGACTGCCCTGGTTTATGGTTTCTTGATATACCACAATATCCAGGACATGGGTCAATGCAGTGTACAAATACTAAAAAAAATATTAAGAACTCCATATAATGAAAGGAAAGTGAGCACATTCAAACACAAAGAGGATTAAAATAATTTAAAAATGTTTTTATCCTTGTCTCCCCAGTAAACTGAAGATAAATAAGGCAAAAAAAAATGGAAGTATATTAGGAGGGTCTAAGACTGAAAGCCTTTTCAAAAAGGAGTGTCAACATAACCTTAAATCTTGAAAAACTGGGTTCCAAACTAAGATACGGGAAGAGATCATTCCAGGATTTGGGGGCCATAAAAAAGAAGGTGGACTTCCTAGTAGATTCATAATGAGCCTGACGTGGACCTGGGAGCACCAATCAGTTTGCATCAAGACAGCATAGTTGGTGAGATGGTAAATAGGGGATAACTAATGTGGAAAGATAGGAGGCAGACCAATGTGAAGGGTTTTACAAGTTATATTAAATACAGAATTTTAGAGAGAATGGTATTGTACGGGTAACCATGAAGTCGTATAAACAGCGGAGTTAGCTTGTTGAAATGTCATGTGTGTCAGAGAAGGTGCAGAGCTGTATTCTGGAAGGTCTGTAGGCACTTCAATTGAGTAGTGGTGATTCTGGCATAAACAGAGTTGCAATAATCTAATTTGGAGATAGTGAGAGCATGTATGAGAGTGTGCAATTAATTAAAATAAAGAAATAAACACAGAAATTGAAGGTGACTTATTGAATAGAAACCAAATTGAACAGTGTATGAGATATGCTCTTGAAAAAATAATTGGGAATCCAATTTTACTCCCAGATAACAGAAGGAAGACAGCCTATATTGGCCTATCAAACGGCATTGAAAGTTGGTAGAATTGACACTATCTGGCTGGTATCAGGCCAGTCTGTCTGGATTTTTAGTAGTATTATCCAAATAATGCTACTGAAAATCAGGTATGGACCCAGTGAGTAGGACTTTCTCTGGGATGGAGCTGCATCTACTGAGTCCCATTTATCTGGTTGACTGTATACTGATTTACAGGTAACTGCCCAAATTAAATTTTGGACAACAAAAAAGGTTATCCTTACTTAATCCAGTTACTTACCTTGACACCAGTCTGAATATTGTTGATATCCAATTAAGTGCCAGTGGGCAAGATATAGCAAAGTTACTCACCAGTAGCAGGTGTTCTCTGAGGATAGCAGATATACAGGTATATTCTCAAATGTGTGTGATGTCATCCACAGAGCTTAGCACAGTCAAATGTGTATTGTCACTTTAAATTTTAAGGACCACCCATACTACAAATGAGTTGGTGCCTTCCTGCCAACATCAGCTCTTGGGACCTGTGGTTCAGTAAGATAACTAAGATAACTAAGGGGAGGTGGACAGGTTGTGAGAATATATGTCTGCTATCCTCGGAAAGCACTTGCTACAGGTGAATAACTGCTTTCTCTGAGGACAAGCAGGCATAATATTCTCATATGTGGGACTCCAAAGCTGCCAGGATCATGCCTCTAGAAAGAAGGTTATAGTTAAACAAGAGCTTGGCAAAACCCAAAGTGTTGGAAGGAAAGTTGGCATCTAGGAAGAGAGCAAATTTTGCAGAACTGCTTGCCCAAACTGATTATCCCTTCTCTATACAGTAATGAGAAGTGAAGGTATGGATTGAGGATCATGAGGCTGCTTTACAAATTTCCCCAATGGGTGTAGAGCAAAGATGAGCTACTGAAATCACCATGACTCGCACTTTGTGAGCAGTGACTTGGCCTTCCAAGTTTCAGTCCAGCCTGAGCATATGCAAAGGAGAAGCAGTCTGCTACCCAACAGGAGATGGTTCTCTTGGTGACAGAAGCTCCAAGTCTGTTGTGGTCAAAGGACACAAAGAATTCAGTAGATGCTCTTTGAGGTTTGATGCGATCTAAGTAGTAAGCAAGAGCATGTTTATAGTATAAGGTGTGGAAAGCTGCTTCACCAGGATGAGAATGAGGTCTTGGGAAGAAGACAGGTAGAACTATGGACTGGTTGAGATGAAATTCAGAGATGATTTTCAGAAGGAATTTCAGATATGTTCAGAGCAACACTTTCATGGTATAATCTTGTATAGGGTGATTCCAAAACAAGAGCCTGAAGTTCGTTGAGTCTGCGTGCAGACATAAGGGCTATGAGGAAGACCACTTTCCATATAAGATGTTTGAGAGAAGAAGTGTAGAGGCTCAAAAGAAGAATTCATCAATATAGAGAGAACTACATTGAAATCCAAGGCAATGACAATAGGCTTGAGCAGAGGCTTGGTAAGGTAAAGGCCCTCTATGAACCTGGAAACCAAGGGATGCACACATAATGGTTTATTTTCTAATGGTGAATGAAAGGTCCTTATAGAACTGAGATTAGAAAGTACTGAAGTAGTTTTGAGTCCAGAATTGGAAAGGTGAAGAAGATAATCCAGAACTGATGGTAAAGGAGAAGTGATTTTATTTATTTTGATTTATTAACCGCATTTCTGAAGAGATTCACCCAAAGCGGAGTGCAGTAAGAACAATTCAACATAAAACTTACAATTTTGTTAACAAGATTAGATCTAGCAAGTGGAGATCACACCAGACAAAGAAGCGAGTCCATTTATAATGATAGCACTGCTGTGTGGAAGGTTTTTTGGAAGCTTCAATAATAGTGGATACTAGTGCAGATAGGGTGAAAGCCTCTTCTTGCTGTGAGAAAGATACCAAGCTATGTGTGCTAATGAGCGAATATTGTGATGGAGAGAGCCTCCATTCTGTGTGAGTAGTGTTGACAACAACTTTAGTGGGATGGTGTCTGAACACTGATCTGTAGGAGGAGAGGGAACCATGGCTGATGTGGACAATTAGGTGCAATGCGAATCATGATGCCTTGGTCTTTGCAAAGTCTAAGTAGAGCTTTCCAAATGAGAGGTACTGGAAGGAATGCATAGAGGGATTGCAGATAATTGGGAATGTAGTCAAGAGTAGAAGAGAAGTTTGTTGTTGCAGGGGGAAACAAAAAGATCAATTTCTGGGGTTCCCCAATCTGAGAAGATATGCTACAAGGCAGATAGGTGGAGAGACAACTCTTGATGTTGAAGGAGTCTGCTAAGACATTCTGTTTCTCTGGGAGATAGACTGACCTGAGGAAGACACTGTATACAATTGCCCAGTTCCTTATCTCTTGACAGAGAGGGCGAGGACCCGTGCCTCCTTGTTTGTTCACGTAGAACAAGGTGACTTGGTTGTTGGTTCGAATGAAGACTATTTGATTCAAAGTTCAGATGACTGATATGGAGAGTTTCCTTTTCAGTGTTATAGACCCCCTGAGTGCTGAGGCTGTCAAGATGGGCTCCCCACTCTAGCATGGAAACATCTGTTGTAAGGAACTTCTGGTGGGGAAGAGGCTGAAAGAGAAAGCATCTGGAGAGATTGGTCGGAAGCATCCACCACTGAAGAACGTGACAAAGCGAGGTCACCTGTATCCATGCAGATAAGGATCCAGTGACTTGAGACCACTGGGATGAGAGTCAATTGTGGAACTCTGAGATGTAGACATGCAAATGGAATGACATGTATTGTGGAGGCCATGTAATCCAGAAGATGGCATTTGACAAGCAGAGATGCATGACAGAGTGGAGACTTCTGACACAGGTGGATTAGATTGTCAACACTCTGCTGAGGTAGAAAAGCTCGATCCTGAATAATGTCCAGAAGAGCTCCTATGAGCTGTAAGGTCTGTGTGAGTTGGAGATGTGACTTCTGGTAGTTCAATGCAAACCGCAGTAGATCTAATAGATGAACTGTGGAGTTGATGGCATGCTGAGCTTGCTGCGATGATGAGGTCTTCATTAGCTAATCATTTAGATAAGAAATATGTGAAACCCCTATGAGCGAAGAGTTGCAGCTACTACTATCACACATCTCGCAAACTCTGAAGGTGCTGACACTATGCCAAAGGGTAATACCCTGCACTGGAAATGGCAAGAACCCACTCGAAAGCGGAGACATTTCCTGTGGACAACTAAGATTAGAACGTGGGTATATGCTTCTTTGAGGTCTAAAGAGCAGAGCCAATCATTCTTCTCCAATAAGAGTGAGAGTTCTCAGAGAAACCATGCAAAATTTTTCCTTCATTATGTATTTGTTGAGATGGATGTTTAGAACTGGGAAGAGACCCGTTATCTTTTCTAGTATCAGGAAATAGTTGGAGAAAAACCCTGAGCTCCTCTCCAGCAGAGGAACTTGTTTTATTGTATTGAGTTGAAGAAGGGCTGAGAGCTCTTAGCGAAGGAAGGTCTTCTGAAGGGAGTTGAAAATAAACTTTCTTGGAGGGTAGGTCAGAGGCCTTCATAATAACCACAGGGCATAACCGTGGGACACCACCCGGAGAACCCATTGGACTGATGTTATGAGGATCCAATGATGGTAGAAGTGGTGAAGTCCGCCTCCTATGGAAAGATTTAGAGGAAGAGAAAGAGAGACACTGGCAATGCTCTCTAGAAGGGAGTCAAAAGGAATGTTATTTCCTGGTTTGCTGTTGAGACTGAGGTTTGTGTTGTCTCTGCTGTCTAGGATGTCTTTGAGTTGATGGACGAGATAATGCAGATAGTTGATTATATTGATGCTTGGAAAAGTAGTAAGAACAGCATCTAAAGGTATTTATCCAGATATCTTAACCCAACCCTCCCCCTCCTCCTAGATAAATTCTCCCCCAAAACCTCCACTTAAATAATCTCTTCCTCCCCAAAACACCAACCAAGTATTCAGATCTCTGAAATTAACGTAATCTTATTTGTACTCTAACTGTAATTTATTTGTTTTATCACACAGTAACGTACAGTCAATTTAATATCCAATTTGCAAGTTCTTCCGGAATTAATCCAGCTACCTCTCCTCCCTTGTAACAAAAAAAAAAAACAAAAAACAAAACTGTTGTAACTTCACTGGAAATGTCCAGTTAGCTCTTTTATAATCCGCCTTGAACTGCAAAGTATAGGCGGAATAGAAGTCCCTAATGTAATGTAATGTAATGTATTGGAGTATCATCATGAAGATTGAGATTGTGAAGCTTGAACCTTAGACAAGGTTGTCAAGCAATCATTGTGTATTTTTTTTATTTTTTCTATAACCTCTTCAATATGATTACCAAAAAGATCATCCCCTATACATGGGATATTGGAAAGGTGATCTTGGACACTAATGTTTAATTCTGAGATCTGTTGAAGTCTGGGAGGTGACATCAAAGAGATCAAATGTGGATCTGACCTAGTATTTTCTGATCTCCAACAAATTGTTGGTGAGATGTTGAAAAGGTCTGAACTGGTCTGACGGAAGATATTACTCAAAGTTTGGCAACTGTTTAATCAAGGACTTTAAATAAAAGGTCATGTAAAAATTGTAACTGTGTATTCTGTTAGATAGCATTTTTGCCAAATTTGCCTAAGGTTCTGTACTCTCTGTCTGGTGGAGTACTGATATATGTATGAGAGCTGTTTGCTCATTTTAGGGCCAACTCAACTATTAGAGATTGATGTTGTAGTTGAGGCCTGTCAAATCCAGGCAAGCCTGGATTCTTTATAAAGTGTTATGTGTTAGAAAGTTTGAACACATAACACCTTGGTTGAGGAAACTCTACTGGTTACCTGTACACTTACATATTATTTTCAAGACATTAGTACTAGTCTTTAAAGTCATTTACCATGGGAATCCTTGGTATTTATTGCAAACTATGGCAATCTTTCGACTACTTAGAACTCTGCGGTCTGAGGGTGCGATACAATTGTCATTGATGGACTTCTCAAAAGTGCATTATGAGAATATGAGAGCCTCTGCTATTTCCATCATAAGAGTAACTCTGTGGAACAAATTAACTGGACCACAAAGAGCTCTGTCTGATATACAGAAGTTTAAGAAAATGCTCAAGACTACACTTTATAGAAGCATTCCAATGAATGATGTTTCTGACTAATTTTGGTTTTTGGATTTATTATGGAGAGCTGTGAACTAACTGCTTGTATTGATTGATTTGTAAGTCTCATTTGTTCTATTTTATGTATGTTTTTATTTGTTAAGCCACCTAGGAATAGGCGGTTGAGAAATCTTTTAAATAAATAAAGTGTCTAATTTATGTGGAGCTACTGGGACAGATAGTGGGGTTTCCCAGTTCTTAAAAAGAGCTTCTTTCATAAGTTTGTGTAATGGCACTTTGATGGAATCTTTAGGACACTGTTTATAGTCTAAGGCTTCCATGAGCTCTGCTCAGGGCTCCTCTTCAGACTCCATCTGTCCAATAGAGTTAGTAAAGCATAGACTTTCAGCTTGGGACCTGAAAGCTCGAATGGTATCCCATATGACTCATCAGCAGAAAACTCTGGATATTCATTGGAAGAGCGTGTTGACAAATCTGAGTCAGAGTCCTCAATGTCAGCTCTTCTGGTTGTGGAGTGTCAAGGGGAGTGTCGAGAGTGTGATGAAGACATCGTGGAGAAGTTTGTGTGCTCCGCTCTCAAGATGACAACGCATGTATTGAAGGGCTTTTTGATGTGGAAGCTCGACATCAAGGTGTTTGAAATCAGTGCCTTGAAAGACTGCATGGCTGATGCTTGGACTGGGCTGAGCTCGGGAGTAACAATACAGATGTTTGCACAGGCTGTGACTGCAGTAACCCAGCTAGTTTCTGCTGCAGCAGAGCTCGAAGCTGCTCTTTCAGCAAATGGCACTGGTATTGATATTGACAAGGGTACATTAGGTGCTTGTTGAATTGGATGTCGAAGTCCCTGAGGAGACACCAACTTTAAAGATGGTGACCGGGATGGACATAAGAATAGCCATACTGGGTCAGACCAATGGTCCATCTATCTCAGTATCCTGCTTCTACAGTGGCCAATTCAGGTTACAAATAACTGGCTAACCCCCAAATAATAGCAACATTCTATGCTACTGATCCCAGGGTAAGATTGTTTTGGGTTGAGTTTAATTATCAAAACCTCAGGAAGATGGCCTAGTGACATGAAAGATGACTGAAGGGTGCGGAAGGCTTTGGTTGGTTCAAGAATAACAAGTGTTAAGGTGCAATCCCCACTCATTTCCACTTCATTCCGCATTTATAAGTTTATGTGGGTGTGCGCCAATTTTTGTATTAACTACTTAACACAGTTTAGTAAAAGGGACCCTAATGATGGAGGGTCTGAAATCAACCATATATAGGGTTACCAGACATCCAGATTTCCCCAGTCATGTCCTTCTTTTCAAGGACATATCCAGGGGTCCGGACAATTTTTCAAAACTCGGCACTTTGTCCAGGTTTTGAAAAGCTTCCAGCTAGCAGTGACGTCAGGACGGCATCTGCGCGACATCATCGCGTCACACCAGCACATGAGCAGATGCCCTCCTGAGAAGCAAAACAGGATGAGGGGGGTGGGGGCTGGGGGCAGAACGGGGTCAGGCTGGGTGGAACTGGGTAGGTCTGGGGGCAGGGCCATGGGTCTGGAATTTCATTCTAGAAAATCTGGTAAACCTAACCATATAGTTCCCCTTTTCTCCACTCAAAGGTCACATAAAAGAGAATGAGAGTATGACTTTGAAATTTTTATTGCAACATCGCATCAAATACACATTTTGTGCAATAGGCAGTATTTAAATTGCACATCTGCAACTGATTTCACTCCATCTGCCAAAAGATGCATTTATGCTTTAACAGTTAAAGCATAAATGCATCTTTTGGCAGATGGAGTAAAGTTTAACTGTTACATTTTGAGGAGAATTTGAATTACACATTTTGAAATTACTTCAAAGAAAATCTTAATTTAACCACTCTGACTCTGATAGCCAGGTGGAAAAAAAATTTGAGATGCTAATGAAAGTGAACCACTCCAACAAAAGATGGTGATCATTCATAGTTAAAATCAATTTACTTTTAAAAAGTAATTTCAAACATCAATTATATAGACTAACCTGGGGATTTGAGCACTTTATCTCAAGTGACTCAAGGTCAACATGGAGACAGACAACAAATGAGTGTTTTGATTCAGGTCCCATTGCAGGTATATTGTGTGTGGTGACAGCCAGGGTAGAGGTGCAGCCCATGGATTCCACTAAACTAAGTGTCATCTGTTGTCCAAAAAGCATATATATACTGAAATGATGCAAGCTGATTGTCCAAGGAAAAGCATCACCTGGTGATAAGTAGAAAAGAATAAAAACAGGCCAATAATTAAAATGCACACTACTTACCAAAGTTATCCATTTATCAGCATATATATCAATTAGTGGTACACATTTATTATTAAATGCACCTTTAAAATTATCATCTCTAACTGTAGCTTTTAATTTAGTAAGGAGTGTCCTAGTGGTTAGAGCAGCTGCCTCAGCACCCTGTTGTGAGTTCAATTACCACTGCAGCTACTTGTGACTCTGGGCAAGTCACTTAACATGTCATTGACCCAGGTACTCGTCTAAAATATGTGAACTGCTTTGAATGTAACTACACACATCTTCTCTCCACTGTGGCCCATCCTCTCTGGCAAACTTCCTGTTTTCTCTGGGGCGGGCCGCAGTGGAGAGAAAAGGCAGGGACCAGCGGCATGCAGGGAAGCTCTGTGGATTGCTGCTGCCACCCAGAACTGATAGATGCCTGGGGGGGGGGGAATGGGAAAAATGCCGATTGGGGGAGACGGGTGAAGGCGGTAGATGCTGGGGAGGGGAGCGGTAGAGAGAGATGACCAGAAGGCAGGCTAGCCAGCAGCAACATACCGCTACTTCAAGAGTGCTGCCTGAGTTTGCCTCATTATAGGGCTGCCCCTGCCTTTACTTTTGCTGGCAGGGATGTTGAAGCCCCACCAGCCAAATAAATAAAACGCTGTACCCCAACTTCTCATCCTGTTTCCTTACTGCAGAAATCTGTGGTATGCATTCAGCCCCTGATGCTGGGACATGTTGTGCAGGCACGTGCTGATATCTGCATTAAGGAAGTAGCAGCACAATATTTATTTGACTGGCAGGGGCTTGGCATCCCCGCCAGCAAAAGTATGTTTGGTGCCTCAGGTGAGGGAGGAAAGAGGAGGAGGGAGAAATGCCTTGCTCCCCCAGTCCACCCCTAGGTGCCCCCAAAATTGGAGGGCTGGCTATGTCTCTGACATTAAAAAAAATATTGTAGAAATGGCAAATGTAGGGACCTTTTATGGGAACATGTCACTTTTCCACATAGTCCCCATGCAAGATGATGCATTTGTTGTATCGTTCAACTAGCTTCTGTATTCCTGCAGTGAAGATTTTTGGTTGCTCCCATAGCCAGGTGAACACCACTTCATCTATTTCATCATCAGAGGTGAATCTGCGACCTCACAGTGTCTCCTTCAGTAGACTGAAGATGTGATAATAGCTAGGCACCAGAGCAGGGCTGTAAGGAGGATGTGGAAGACATTCAAACCCAAGCTATTGCACTGTGTCTTCTGTTGCTGCTGTATGAGGATGTGAATTATCATGGTGCAGCAAAACAGTTTTGGACAACATTCCTCTTTTGCTGCAAATTGCAGGTTTAATTTCATTTTGCAGCAATGCACAGTAATTTTCACTGTTTGCTCGTTCTATGTCCATACTGAGTCAATATCTGACAGTGAATTTCCACAGGTTTCAATCCCTCTGCCCAAAGAAAGCAAACAACTGAATGCTGTTCTTTGATGGTGCAATCTTGCAATGGAGCATCCAATGTTTCTGATCTCGTGGCTGTCATGTGACTAAAAGCTGAGTGCTGTACTGTGCATGGATGAACTATCCAACAGGCAATATACGAGTACATATGTTGCATTTTACTAGCTCCGTTCTGGTTATCACGCAATTTAATTGTTGATTTGCCCTCGTATAAGTCGAAGCTAGATTCTATATTGCTTCCGTTCTTCTTCCCCTCCAGCATCTCCCCTGCCTTTCTCAAACCCGCCTTATCTTCCATTAGCCCACAGCTTCACAGAATCAACAGGGTGAGAACAGAGTTAAAGCCAGAAGAAAACATCTAAACCATCAGATTTCAGTATATGAGGATTATATATTTATTCTTCGCTGATAAGTTCCTCACTCTAAACTTTGGCAAGTTCACGAAAATAAAATATATTTTCACAAATCATTCACCCTTCCTATCTGAGAATGTTTTATTCAACAGCACATGCACACAGCACACGCACACACATTTGGTTTTCATGTTTTATTCAAGAGTCAGTATTTCTCAGAACATGCACACACTCTTGTTTTTCTTTCCCCCCCCCCCAAAAAAAAAAAACAAAACCAAAAACCCAACAACAATACAATTTCATTCACCAACTTTTCCATACCATCTCAGCTAAAATTCCCCTTTGAACCTACTGCTCGAGACATTAGCCAATCAAATAGCTTTTAGTGGTCTCTTCTTTTGCATACTTCCATGTAGGAAAGCTCTCCTCTTAATATGCATACTAAGCAAAAATCTTTCAACTAGAAAGAACATTTACAGATTTTAAACAATCACAAAGATTTATTTTTATCACTCCCCAATCTCACTTGCAAACCTCCTCCAAACTTCTCTTTAATAAGAACACTGTACAAGCTCATCTTGACTTATGAGTTCTTCCAGCACCAAGGACATATAGCACTAGCTGTATCTTCTCAAGCAACTTCAGCACAGAGTCTGTTACCGTATTTTCGCGGATATAACGCGCACCCGTGTAAAACGCGCACACGGGTATAGCGCGCAGAAATCACGATGATATGTACAAAAACTTTGGTATACCGCGCTCACGGGTATACCGCGCATGCTGCCCGACGCTCCTTTCGCCCGCCCTGACTTTCTGTGCGCTGTCCCGACTCTCCGTTTACCCCCCCTGACTTCCGTGCACTGTCCCCCCTTGAAGGTCTGTCCCCATCCTGAAAGCCTGATGCCCCCCCCCGACGTCCGATACATCCCTCCCCCCGAAGGACCGCCGACTCCCCAACAATATCGGGCCAGGAGGGAGCCCAAATCCTCCTGGCCACGGCGACCCCCTAACCCCACCCCGCACTACATTACGGGCAGGAGGGATCCCAGGCCCTCCTGCCCTCGACGCAAACCCCCCTCCCCCCAACGACCGCCCCCCCCAAGAACCTCCGACCGCCCCCCCAGCCGACCCGCGACCCCCCTGGCGACCCCCACGACCCCCCAACCCGTACCTTTGGTAGTTGGGCCAGAAGGGAGCCCAAACCCTCCTGGCCACGGTGACCCCCTAACCCCACCCCGCACTACATTACGGGCAGGAGGGATCCCAGGCCCTCCTGCCCTCGACGCAAACCCCCCCCCCCCCCACCGACCGCCCCCCCCAAGAACCTCCGACCGCCCCCCCAGCCAACCCGCGACCCCCCTGGCGACCCCCACGACCCCCCCACCCCCCTTCCCCGTACCTTTGATAGTTGGCCGGACAGACGGGAGCCAAACCCGCCTGTCCGGCAGGCAGCCAACGAAGGAATGAGGCCGGATTGGCCCATCCATCCTAAAGCTCCGCCTACTGGTGGGGCCTAAGGCGCGTGGGCCAATCAGAATAGGCCCTGGAGCCTTAGGTCCCACCTGGGGGCGCGGCCTGTGGCACATGGTCGGGTTGGGCCCATGTGCCTCAGGCCGCGCCCCCAGGTGGGACCTAAGGCTCCAGGGCCTATTCTGATTGGCCCACGCGCCTTAGGCCCCACCAGTAGGCGGAGCTTTAGGACGGATGGGCCAATCCGGCCTCATTCCTTCGTTGGCTGCCTGCCGGACAGGCGGGTTTGGCTCCCGTCTGTCCGGCCAACTACCAAAGGTACGGGGAAGGGGGGTGGGGGGGTCGTGGGGGTCGCCAGGGGGATCGCGGGTCGGCTGGGGGGCGGTCGGAGGTTCTTGGGGGGGGCGGTCGTTGGGGGGGAGGGGGGTTTGCGTCGAGGGCAGGAGGGCCTGGGATCCCTCCTGCCCGTAATGTAGTGCGGGGTGGGGTTAGGGGGTCGCCGTGGCCAGGAGGGTTTGGGCTCCCTTCTGGCCCGATATTGTCGGGAAGTCGGCGGTCCTTCGGGGTGGGGGTGCGAGTGGTCCTGCCGGGGGGGGGGGGATGTATCGGACGTCGGGGAGTCGGCCGGGCAAGAGGGCTTGGGCTCCCTCTTGCTCCGATCGTGGATGCGGGTGCGGGTGGGAGCGCGTGCGAGCGGGTCGTTCGGGGTGGGGGTGCGAGCGGTCCTGCTGGGGGGGTGAATCGGGCGTCGGGCGGGGTGGGAACTATGTTTTAAAACTTTTGTATACCGCGCTCAGGCATATAACGCGCGAGGGGTATGCGCGGTACGTAAAAACACGTATAACGCGCGCGTTATATCCGCGAAAATACGGTAATCCTACTTCCAAGCTGCTAACAATAAAAAGTGTTATGGCACTGATGAGAATGACCCATAGATAAGATGACCCTGGATTACTGATGGGATTTTGAAGTCAAAATTTCTTTACTTGTACAGATATTTGCATATATGGATTGGAGAGGGGCATGGACAGGGCTCTACTTATGCTTGTGCCCTTACTACATTTACACAATCATAGTTATGCCAGGTCTATAAGTTGTTGTAGCCATATACGGGAAATAGGGTACTAAAAGAACTCAAAAATGAAATTGCTGACCTGTTGTTAGTGATTTGTAACCTGTTGCTAAAATCGTATGTAGTACCTGAAAATTGGAGGGTGGCCAATGTTACGCCGATTTTTAAACAGGGCTCCAGGGGAGATCCAGGAAATTACAGACCGGTAAGCCTCACTTCAGTGCCGGGCAAAAGGGTAGAAACAATTATAAAAAATAAAATTGTAAAACATGTAGACAAACATGATTTACTGAGACGGAGTCAGCATGGGTTCAGCCGAGGGAGATCTTGTCTCACAAATTTGCTTGACTTCTTTGAAGATGTGAATAAACATGTGGATAAAGGTGAGCCAGTTGATATAGTGTAGCTAGATTTTCAGAAAGCTTTTGATAAAGTTCTTCACGAGAGGCTCCTGAGAAAATTAAAGTGTCATGGGATACAGTTGCTCAAAGGATTTCATTGTGCCATCGTCCAGCACCAGATGAAATAAAAATTTCAACCCCCTTGCCTCCCACTGCACAAACCGTGAACCCTTTGTGCCAGGCAGGAAATTGTTATTCCAGCGAATAAGCAGGAAAGGAGGCTCACGGTCACTAATGCTATGGAATTTACATACCCATTTCCAAACCCTACGTAAGGGGAGGCCAAACACTCACATTCTCATATCAGAAGGAGGGGTGGAGGGGACAGATTGCAAGTAAGCACTAAAATGCTCCCCCAAAAAACACATAAGTTCCAAAGGCGTGTTAGAGAAATCAGAAGTGCTCCTGAAATAATCATTGATATGCTGCATACCGCAACCCACGGTGAGATAGCGGAGATTCAACAGTCCCAGACCCCCCTTAAAGACAGTCAGACAAACGGAAAGATAGACAGAGATAGAGCCATGTTGAATATTTGCCTTTTCAGGTCTATGTCAACCAGTGACTAAATGTGGGGTCCATTGACCGATTTTATTAATTCTGATTGAATGATTTTTTTCCCTTATTTCCGGGTTGTTTTGCACATCCAGGGAGGGAGAAGAATATTGATTTGGATTTGTTTATTAATTACATGTAAGTACTATTGAATGATTCTTCAAGCCGTTCTTTAGATATATTAAAGGGAAACAGCCGGCTAGGGAAGAGGTGGGACCACTGGACGACGGAGACCTGAAGGGAGCGGTGAAGGAAGAGAAAGAGGTCGCAGAAAGACTTAACATGTTCTTTTCATCGGTATTTACAAGCGAAGACACAACCAACATACCGGAACCTGAACAAATCTTTAAGGGAAATCAAGCACAAAAGTTAACATCCATGGAAGTGAGCCTTGATGAGGTGCGCAGGCAGATAGAAAAACTAAAAACTGACAAATCGCCGGGTCCGGATGGAATCCATCCAAGGGTTCTGAAGGAGCTAAAGGAGGAAATAGCAGAACTACTGCAGCAAATTTGCAACCTATCTCTGAAAACAGGTGTGATTCCGGAGGATTGGAAGATAGCCAACGTAACGCCCATCTTTAAAAAGGGATCAAGAGGGGACCCGGGAAACTACAGACCGGTGAGTCTGACCTCGGTTCCGGGGAAAATGGCGGAAGCACTGATAAAAGAAAACATCGATGAACATTTTGAAAGAAACAAACTTCTGAAAACCAGCCAACATGGTTTCTGCAGGGGAAGATCGTGCCTGACTAACTTACTGCACTTCTTCGAAGGAATTAACAAACAAATGGACAGAGGAGACCCCATAGACATCATATACCTAGATTTCCAGAAAGCCTTTGACAAGGTGCCTCATGAACGTCTACTCCGGAAACTGAAGAACCATGGGGTGGACGGAGACGTGCATAGATGGATCAGAAACTGGTTAGAAGGTAGGAAACAGAGGGTAGGGGTGAAGGGCCACTACTCAGACTGGAGAAAGGTCACGAGTGGTGTTCCGCAGGGCTCGGTGCTCGGGCCACTGCTTTTTAACATATTCATAAATGATCTAGAAACAGGGACGAAGTGTGAGATAATAAAATTTGCGGACGACACCAAACTATTCAGTAGAGCTCGGACAAAGGAGGACTGCGAAGAATTGCAAAGAGACTTGGACAAACTAGGGGAATGGGCAGAGAGATGGCAGATGAAATTCAATGTTGGGAAGTGTAAAGTATTGCATGTGGGAAGCAAAAACTCGAGGTATAATTATGCGATGGGAGGGAAGTTTTTGAATGAGAGTGCCCAAGAAAGGGACTTGGGGGTGATGGTAGACATGACAATGAAGCCGACAGCACAGTGCGCAGCTGCCGCTAAGAGAGCAAATAGAATGCTAGGTATAATCAAGAAAGGTATTACAACCAGAACGAAAGAAGTTATCCTGCCGCTGTATCGGGCAATGGTGCGCCCACATCTTGAGTACTGCATCCAGTATTGGTCACCGTACCTTAAGAAGGATATGGCATTGCTCGAGAGAGTTCAGAGGAGAGCAACACGACTGATTAAGGGGATGGAAAGCCTTTCATATGCTGAGAGATTGGAAAAACTGGGACTCTTTTCCCTAGAAAAGAGAAGATTAAGAGGGGATATGATAGAGACTTACAAGATCATGAAGGGCATAGAGAGAGTAGAGAGGGACAGATTCTTCAAACTTTCAGAGAATAAAAAAACAAGAGGGCATTCGGAAAAGTTGAAAGGAGGCAAATTCAAAACTAATGCTAGGAAATTCTTCTTTACACAACGGGTGGTGGACACCTGGAATACAATTCCAGAGGAAGTTATAGGGCAGAGTACAGTACTGGGGTTTAAGAAAGGTTTGGACAAATTCCTGCTGGAAAAGGGGATAGAGGGGTATAGATAGAAATTTACTGCACAGGTCCTGAACCTGTTGGGCCGCCGCGTGAGCGGACTGCTGGGCGCGATGGACCTCGGGTCTGACCCAGCGGAGGCATTTCTTATGTTCTTATGATTCTATTGAATACATTGGAATTAGGGTGGGAGGGGGTAAAAATGGTTTCTTATATATTTATCAATTGATGTAAGTGCTGTTTTTACAAATTACAGTATTTGTTTGTATTTCTTTATGCACTGTTTTTAGTCTGAAAAATTAATAAAGATATTTAAGCAAACAAACAAAAAAAAACAACCCAGTGACTTTATTTTGAGAAATAGTACAAATTTCCTAAGAAATGTCTTAGTAGGTACATTGTGCTAACAAGTAATCAAAAAATATTACTTTATTTTTAGAATTGGTCAAACTCAGATTTTAAAAAAAGATAATTTAGCTATTTTTAGACTAAAAATCCTTACTTATAGTAAGAGAGCAGTAATGTTTCTATCTTATAAAACCAAAATACATTTATTTCTTGGCAATACATATAAATTAGGGATCATCTCAATTTTTGGTTATTCCCAGCCTAATGAAATGTTCCAAGCCAATTCCAAAATGAATCAGATTATAAATATTTTGGAAATATTTCAGCTAGTTAAAAGTTTTTACCAACACATTTTCTTCTTCAATCTTGAAGTCAGCCAAGAAATACAAAAACTAATTGCAGGGCATTAAAAAAATGTGTGTATTATAAACTAAATAGTCTCTAATGACCTCTGTCTTAATTAAGACAGATTGCTTTGCTTTTCTCTCCAACCAGTAAAGTAAATCAATATAGACTATTGTTTAGTGGCTTTAAAAAGAACATCCAAAAATAATACTTCCTTCTCCAATATGTGAGCTTTATCTTACCTTCAAATATAAAAGCAGAGTTCTACTTCAAAACACTATTTATAAATCCTGACTTCAAATCCTGACTTCTTAGAATAATGCCTACACAAAATGGTATGGAAATTAAGAACATAAGAATTGCCGCTGCTGGGTCAGATCAGTGGTTCATTGTGCCCAGCAGTCCACTCACGCGGAAGTCCCTAGGTCAAAGACCAGTGCTCTAAATGAGCCCAGCCTCACCTGCATACTTTCCAGTTGAGCAGGAACTTGTCCAACTTTGTCTTGAATCCCTGGAGGGTGTTTTACCCTACGACAGACTCCAGGAGAGAATTCCAGTTTTCTACCACTCTCTGGGTGAAGAAGAACTTCCTTTTATTCGCACGGAATCTATCCCCTTTCAATTTAGAGAGTGCCTTCTCGTTCTCCCTACCTTGGAGACGGTGAACAACCTGTCTTTATCTACTAAGTCTATTCCCTTCAGTATCTTGAATGTTTTGATCATGTCCCCTCTCAATCTCCTCTTTTCGAGGGAGAAGAGGCCCAGTTTCTCTAATCTCTTGCTGTACAGCAACTCCTCCAGCCCCTTAACCATTTTAGTCGCTCTTCTCTGGACCCTTTCGAGTAGTACCGTGTCCTTCTTCATGTACGGTGACCAGTGCTGAACGCTGTACTCCAGGTGAGGGCGCACCATGGCTCGATATAGCGGCATGATAACCTTCTCTGATCTGTTCATGATCCCCTTTTTTATCATTCCTAGCATTCTGTTCGCCCTTTTCACTGCCACCGCACACTGCGCGGATGGCTTCATCAACTTGTTGATCAGAACTCCCAAGTCTCTTTCCTGAGAGGTCTCTCCAAGTACCGCCACGGACATCTTGTATCCGTGCATGAGATTTTTGTTACCGACATGCATCACTTTATACTTATCCACATTGAACCTCATCTGCCATATGGGGTATATTTTAAGGTTCTACATTCAAGTAAATGTGTTTATACATGTACAAATGCTTTTTTGAGAAGTGCCTCCTTGAGTAAACAGTCCATGTATTTTTTTAAGGTGCAAGCCAAAGGCACGCATTTTAGGGTGCTTCTTTGTACAACAAAGGCAATCCCCATTGAATATCATCTATAGACAAAGCAAAGAGAAATCCAACGAGTCTGCAGTGATCGTGGAGCAACGAAAACCAAAGAAAGACTGCAGAAGTGATGTACAAAGTGCAAAGTCTTTAATTAAAATCAATAAAACATGGTTATCTAAAGAATGGTTCACTTTAGGTTTTGAAAATTGGACCAGACACGGTCCATGTTTCGAAAAACACTTCTTCCTCAGTGGTCCGAGGTGTTTTGTATCTCAATTTCAATTAACCAATTTGGAGTACAATAGGGCTGAAACAGCTTCAAAGATGATGGGCTGAAAATGGAGTCATGTGGTGATTCGTCACAGTATAATACTGAAAAGTGATACTCGTGTGCACTTCTGCACAAGGCATGTAACTAGGAAAAAAAAAAAAAGCAACATGGCCTATGAATCAGCTTTTTTTCTCAGTTTTTAAATATTTTATGCTTTGAACAATATCTACATATATTATGCCCATTTACAAGGCAAAAGTATAAACTAAGTATGTATACCCTAGAGGAAAGGAGAGACAGGGGAGATATAATTCAGACGTTCAAATACTTGAAGAGTATTAACGTAGAACAAAATCTTTTCCAGTGAAAGGAAAATGGTAAAACCAGAGGACATAATTTGAGGTTGAGGGGTGATAGATTCAGGGGCAATGTTAGGAAATTCTACTTTACAGAGAGAGTAGTGGATGCCTGGAATGCGCTCCCGAGAGAGGTGGTGGAGAGTAAAACTGTGACTGAGTTCAAAGAAGCGTGGGATGAACACAGAAGATTTAGAATCAGAAAATAATATTAAATATTGAACTAGGCCAGTACTGGGCAGACTTGCACGGTCTGTGTCTGTGTATGGCCGTTTGGAGGAGGATGGGCAGGGGAGGGCTTCAATGGCTGGGAGGGTGTAAATGGGCTGGAGTAAGTCTTAACAGAGATTTCGGCAGTTGGAACCCAAGCACAGTACCGGGTAAAGCTTTGGATTCTTGCCCAGAAATAGCAAGAAGAAAAAATTTAAAAAAAAAAAAAAAAAAATTTAAACTGAATCAGGTTGGGCAGACTGGATGGACCATTCGGGTCTTTATCTGCCGTCATCTACTATGTTACTATGTAAGTAAATGTGAAACTGTGGGTACAGATGTTCTGGAGATAATTTATTAAACACTGACATATAAAAACATGAAAGTTCAATTAAAAAAGTACAGTGATAAAAAGTACAATGATAAAAATCCAACCGGACCTTACACGGTCCGTGTTTCGGCGAACACACCTTCCTCAGGGGTCCAATGGTTTGTGATGATAAAAAATACAGTGATAAAAATCCAACCGCAACAATTGTTTTTATATATCAGTGTTTAATAAATTATCTCCAGAACATCTGTATCCACAGTTTTTTGTTTTCATCGGTGGATTGTTTTCACTGTGGATTATTGGGTCTCCCCATTTTTCTATGTTGTACTAAGTAAATGTGAAACATACTTTTTGCTTTTATTTCTAGGATAAGCAGCATATCCGTTTTACTCTTTGGGAACTCGCCAGTAACTTGTGACCTGGATTGACAACTGTTGGAAACAGGATACTTGGCTTGATGGACCTTCAGTCTGTCCCAGAATAGCAATGCTTATGTCCTTATGTTATGCTTAACAGCAATTTTTTTTAAAAAAATAATAAAATATGAATGTACATGAAAGATGCTTGATTAGAGAGTAGCTGGAGTGAAGCTTGATGATTGATGCTACTGCTCACGCTGTAACTTTTAAATTTGTGTTAAATCAGCATTTTTGTATGTTAGTTTGGTTACAAAATTAAAAAAAAATGAAGAAACTGCAAGCAAATACTTTCACAAAGAACACTGCAGATAGTTTGCCTATAAGGGCTAAAATTTAGGAATTGGGCACTGTGCTTGTTTATGTATACTTTTTTTTTAAAAGCAGAACTAAAGCCGACAAATAAAAGTAAAATTTCAGGTACAAGAAAAATAAAAATGAAATTCTGCCTAGAATGAGTAAAGTAGAAATCCTCAGCTATTCAGAGCTATTTAGACATTCAAATACTGAAAGGTATTACTCTGCAAATAAACCTTTTCCAGAAATAGGAAGGTGGTAGAATTAGAGGAAATGAATTGAGGTTGCAGGGGGATAAAATCAGGAATAATGTCAGGGAGTGCTTTTTCACAAAGAGGGTGGTAGATACCTGGAATGCCCTTCCATAGAAAGTGAGGGAGATGAAAACTCCTATTGTCCTGTTTGTCTTTGTAAGCTCTACTGAGCAAGGAATGTCTCTTCCATGTTTAATGTGAATGTCTAGCATTGCTATATTAATGATGAATAGTAGTAGTAATAATTAAAAAATGCATGGGATAAACAGAAAAGAATCCTGTATGGAATGCATGAAAAACAAACTTAGGGTTCCTTTTATAAAGGCGTGCTAGCGGTTTTAGCATCCGCTAAAATGTCGCGCATGCTAGCTGCTACCGGCTCCTCTTGAGCAGGTGGTAGTTTTTCAGATAGCGTGCGCTAATCTGGTGCATGTGCAAAAAACGCTAGCACACCTTTGTAAAAGGAGCCCTTAGTGGTGATTAGATAAGAACACAGTAATTGAGAAGAGCAGTCGCTTTATTTGGATTGCTAAAAGCAATTACTTTTTTTGTGCATTGGGAAGCCATATTAGAGCATCAATTGCTCTACTAGTTTACATGGCATTTCAATATTAATGACCTTATTTGCATGGTCGGATCGGGGAATGAGTGATCGTGCAGAAAACCATGTGGTGACCCGTTTTCTGCATTGGGTCAGCAAATGTGATCATCGCTAAAGCTGTTAAAAGAGGTTTAGCAATGATCACTGGCTTTAGTATATCTGGGCCCGAATTGTACGTAAAGTACACATTTACAGTTTGGGGGTGATTTTTAACACCAGAGTGGTAAGAACTACTTTTTCTTCAAGCTTTCCTTCCTGGCATTGGCTCAAATGAGAAGTTGGCCCAGAGTTAAGTATGGCTTAAAACAGGGATAAGAGCCAAAAGGGAAATTTTCTGAGATAGATGCTTATTGCCATTTTGAAAAAAGAAGACAAATATATTTTAAAGGACCATGCGATGGGCATATATGTATATTTTTTTTCTAAAAATTGCCACCTACATATGTAAAGCAATTTACACATGTAAATCAGCTTTTTACACATGGAAATGACATCTTAACCCTTCAAAAATCACCTCTACTGTTTAACTATGGCATTTATTTCAAAATTATATTGCAAAGTGCTGAGTGTATAATAATTCGTATTTGTATATAGATTGTACAATAAGAATAATTTATTTACTTATTTTAAGCTATTTATATACTGCCTGTCTAAGTGGTTTATATTTAGGAACTCAAGCATTTTTCTCTATCTGTCCCAGCAGATTTACAATCTACCTAGAATACCTGTACTCTTATGTTCTATATACTATCTGAGATTGTATATGGAAAGGTATGTAGTCAACTCAAAAAAATTTCAAATCCAAATTTCAAGCTAGCATTGTTATTGTAAACTCACTGCATTCTTCAAATATAGCTGCCCCCTAAATGAAAACCAGAACCTTTTTTCAATAAGCATTCAATCTTATTAAAACACTTGAAACTTCTTAAAAATTAACCTAGTTATTTAAGAATGAAAATATTTCAGTTTGAAGTCTAATTTACGCTGGCTTTTACAAAGCTGCTGTACAGGTTTCTACTGCGGGTTGGCGAGCTAAATGCTCCAAAGCATCAGAGCATTTACCTCGCTGGCCCACGGTAGAAACTTCTATGGCGGTTTTGTAAAAAGAGCCCATAATTATAAATGGTGGTAGGAATGCAACAAGCAGGGCCATAGCAAGCTAAGGTCAGCTGGTGTAGCAACATAGGGCACAAGAGAAGCCATTGGGAACACATCACCTAAAATGGATAGGGCAGGAGCACACTGCATTAATTTGTTTTGGGGGGAGGGGTGCCACATGGGACACATCTGCTACTTATGACATTTCTGGAAATAACATGATACAATTTTATTGTAAGTTAAAAAATTTTTTATGAAATCAGCATACCTTCTTCAAGAATGGGTCTTAAAACAACAAATGGGATATCCTGTAGTGGTTCTATGTACTTATGGCCAGCACTCATAATTTTTATCTGTGGAAGGCAAAAGACGAGAGTTCCAGGCATGCTTGCTTGTCCATGGTACCAGCTTCTCACAGTTCCAGGAATATCACCAGAAACAATTGTGCTTGGTGATGGTAGGTTGCCATTTGGAAAAAAAATACAGCAGGACTGTACTTCCAACTGAAAAATTAAAAAAAGTTCGTAGATAAAGTTATCAAAGACATACAAAGGCATCCAATGTTTAAATGTTCTAGGTACATAAAATTTAATCCTTTCATTAGGAGCTAAATGTAGTTACATATTTTCATCTAAAATAGACATCCCTCAAATCATTCTTAATACTTAAAAATTGAAGGATCTAAAATCAATTTTGCTGTTAGTTCATTGCCAGAGACAGTAACTTCAATCCCCTGACCTTATTTCATTCCCTTCCAAGGCACCAAGACTTAACCTTGTGATTTTATCATGCTCATAGGACAATTTTAAAATTAAAAATTCTAGGCTTCCTAAATCTTAAAGGTTAAGTGCCAAGCTATGGAAAAACTGGTCTAAATACTGTTAATACTGTAACTACAGCTAAAGAAAGTAGTATGAGAACAGCAATTTTCAAAAACTTTTACACATGTAAAACAAAAGATTAGATTCTTACCTTTGCTAATCTTCTTTCTTGTAAATTCACACTCTATTTCTCGACAAGTGGGTAGTCAATCCCATCTCGCGAGATCTCTTGTAGGAAAGCTTCATTTACATATTTTTGACCCTTCCCTCTTACCTCAGGACTGCCTTCTGACTTCCAGTTGGTATGAAAGCAGACTGTTATGTTAGATGCCATCGACTCATGCTCGAGTCCTAGTGACTTGATGATTTGCAGATCTAAAAAGAAATCGGTTTTGTGCTAGTCCGGAAAGGTCCTCCAGGATCATCCTCAAGGTTGTTTTCAACATGTCCATCCACCTGGTTGCAGGTCACTCTCTTTGCCTGGTTCTTTCTATATTCCCAAACATGATGTTCTTTTCTCCAGTGATTGCATTCTTCTGATGGTGTGAAAAAAAAAATAAGACAGTCTTAACGTCATCATTTGGGATTCGAGTGACATAAGCCGGTTTGATCTCTTCAGAATCAATTTGTTAGTTCTTCTTGCAGTCCATGGCATACCTAAAATCCTTCTGCAGCACCAAAGCTCAAATGAGTCAATCTTCTTTCTATCTTGTTTCCGTAGTGTTCATCTTTCGCATCTGTAATTGACCACTGAAAAAATGAGTGTGTGGACAAGTCTGATCTTCGTTTGGAGTGTTACCTCTTTGCCTTTGAATACTTTGTCGAGAACCTTCATTAAAGAGCAACCAACTGCTATTCTGCGGAGTATTATAGAGATGACCTTTAACTCCTTAAAGGGGCTTAAATATTTCCCACAATTCCCAGCATGTTTTGATGTTGAACTGCTGTGTATGGAGACATTCTTATGTAAGTACAGTGAATATACCATTATTATTCTAATACTTCAAGATCTGACATTCTCAAATTTGCCTCCATGTGCTTATGTTGGCAACACTGTACAAACAACTCAATAAGGTTTCATAATTGGTAGATCAGTGTCTCACAGCTGTGTTCATGTCGATGTGTGATGGTGTCTTGCTGAGTGGCATTTTTTATTGTTGTGTTTTTGTGTATCGAAACAAGGATGTCAGAGCTTGAATTAGAGCAACAAATAAATATTAAATTTCCCAATGAGAGGAAGAGATGCCTGTACCGTGGCAATTGTGAGGGGGCTGCTGGACCACGTGGAAGGCTGCTGACCAGGAGGGGTGGGAAGGGAGGCAACGCGCAGTAGATACTTTACTGCAGGGACAAGGCCATTCACTGCTCCATGGGGAGAATGGTCTTATCCCCATACTCATGGCTACCATTCTTTTTTTTTTTTTGCCTCATTCCTGTGGGTTACCCACAGGTTACCTGTGGCTAGCCACAGGTTAAAAGTCACCATATCATTCTCTAGTTAGTACCCAAGAACTGAGGAGCACTTAATATATGTGAAGTAGAGGCACCTGTAGCAATAGGCGAAACAAATTGTTCTGCTCTAAAGTAACTACATAGTATCATTAACCGACAGCACAGGTTTCATAGGAGCTCAGAAACTACTCCCCAACAAATGGAACATAAATACTAATTCTTCCCAGCCCTCAAGGGCAGACAGACATCCAAGAATCAGCTTGGAGAAGCATAACAGACTGAAAACTGTAAGCAGGCACAGGAAGGACAGGGCAGGGAATCTAGAATGTCTCACCTATCTACTGGAAAAAAGCTTACCAGGGTAAGTACATAATCTCTTTTTTCAGTGCAATAGGTGAGACATTCTAGACAGCAGGAATGTATAAAAGCAGTCTCCCAGCTAGGGTGGGCTTGCTGCGCCGGCCCTTAGGACCAAGGACCCGTAAACCGAGTCCTGTCTTGCAGCTATATCCACTCCGTAGAACTTGGCAAACGTGTGAAGAGAAAATGACATTGCCGCCCTGCAAATCTCAGAAGAGAGAAATTTAGCTTCGGCCCATGAAGATGCCACACTTCAAGTAGAATGTGCCTTGATGGAAACAGGAGACTGTTTCCCAGCAAGAATGTAAGCTGACAAAACATTCCTATGGATTCATCTGGAATTGTGGCCTGGGAAGTGGGAATGCCTCACTTAACTGAATGAATCAGCACTAACGAAAGGTCAGAGAGACAAAACTCGTTGGGGACCTCCAAATAACGCAGAACTCTGAACATACCAGTTTCTTCAACAGGCAGTCCTGTGACTTGGAACCTGTAAGTTGAAAGGCAGGCAAACACATGTCTTGATTGACATGGAAAGCCAAAACTAAGGAACCATCCAATGGAAAAACCCCGTCAGACATGAAGAGCCCCCTTCATGAATATAGCGACATCAGGATGAGATGCCAAGGAAGATTGACACTCCCGGGATCTAAAACAGGAGAGCTTGGTCACTAGGACCCGAAAATAAGCCACAGTGAGGCCTTTATCCAAACCAGGCTGAAGAAAGATGAAAATCAGAAAGATCGGAACTGAAAACGGATCCACCAGGTTTTTGGGCACATCAATAATGGAAGGCCTTCCAAGGATGACGTCTTAGACTTGAGTATCAACAACCAGGGCAGAATATCCTCTATGCTCTAAGGCTGTGTGCTCCAGAACCATGCCATAAGAGCAAAGTGACCCGGATCATTCATGGCAACTGGCCCCTGTGTGAAAAGGTCCAGTTAGGTGCACAGCCTAGAGCTGCAACCCACGTGCAGATGCATCAGATCTGCGTACCACTGAGCCATCAGCATAACACGGGCTGGTTGAGCCGCGATCCTCCGAATGACTTGGCTGACCAACTGGCTAGGGAGGAAAGGCATACAGGAGAATTTCCTGCAGCCATGGCTGCATCAGAGCATCATACCCCTCGCTTCCAAGCTTGGATCTTCGACTGAAGAAGCGATCTGCTTTCTTGTTTCCTGCCGTGGCCATGAGGTCAAAGCAAGATTGCCCCCAGCACCCCAGCCTCCGGGGACAGGACCCACTCGCCCAGATCCAGAGTCTGTATGCTGAGGAAGTCTGCTTGAACGTTGTCCATGCCCAATGCATGTGCTGCTGACAGTGCCAGAAGATGATGTTCCACCCAAAGAAAAAGAAGGTAGGCTTCCTGAGCCAGAGAAGTGCTCTTGGTCCCTTCCTGGCGATTGACATAGGCTAGTGCCATTGCATTGTCTTAGAAGACCTTGACCACTTGGCCCTCCAGAGTCTTCTGCAATCTCATAAGAGCCAGAAGAATGGCCCTGAGCTCCAACCAGATAATGAACCACTTTCCCTGTGAAGATGTCCAACACTGGCCGCATAGAGGTGGAAGACAACATTTTCTCTTTCAAGGGTCCGTCTGCCACAAGAGGATATCCGCTGAGAATCAGGGGCGGGAAATTTCATGGGGATACCAGGAAGTACTTCTTCACAGAAAGAGTGGTAGACCATTGGAACAAACTCCCAGAGCAGGTGATCGCGGCCAGCAGCATACAAGATTTTAAGAATAAATGGGATGCCCACGTCGGATCTTTACGAGGGCAGTATAGAGGTGATACCACCTGTGAGCGACCCCTTAGGAGTGGTTAGGGGAGGGTTAATGGAGTGGGCAGACTTGATGGGCTATGGCCCTTTTCTGCCGTCATCTTCTATGTTTCTATGTAACACCCGTGATCAGAACAACAGTTGCAATGGGCTCCTCAGTCCAAAAGGCTGGCATCCCTCATCACCATGATCCTGGAGGCAATGCAGAGCAGTACGCCCCTCCAGAACTATTGTGGGCAAAGCCCCCAGGCCATGCTTGTTCGGGCTTCCAGAGTCCATGGCAGACAAGTCTGCAAGGCATCTCGATGTGGCGCCCAGCAAGAGAGTAAGGAACTACATTGGTCATCTCTCCTGCCGGTGATTGTTGCAGGCGGCTTTGGGGGTGTCCGGCAGGAAAGATTGGGCATCCCTCATGCTGTAGCCTTTTGGGGGGTGGGGAAGGGTTCCCCGATTCTCTAACCGGCACTTATGGCAGACACCAGTTAGAGAATCATGCTTTTAGGTGAAGGACTGGCCCCCTCCTTTGCTTAAAAGGTCTTGTTTTGGGCTTTTGGGATATGGGCAAATTTTTTATCAGGAATATGTTTTAAAGATAGACATAATGGCGGTCTGGGCGATTAAACGCCTGAACATACAAGTAGGCCATTCTCAAAAAAAATAAAAACCCAAAACACATTTTGGACATTTTTTTCGAGAATGGACATTTCCCTGCTGCTGACTTTGGGTGCTTAGCATCTTAGGTCAAAAAGGGACTTGGACTTTTTTTTATTATTATTATGCCCCTCCATGCATGGAATACTATTTCTGCACATCCACTCATGTGTGCCCTTACCATGCTAAGGGCTGATTTCTTTGCAGAAAAATGGTTGTGTAAAGAAGAGTATGCTGGATATTAACCTATTATCCTGTACAATAGCACACAGACCCCTCTACATTCTATGTAATATACAGTGCTGTGTGCATTTGGCAGTGCTATAGAAATGATAAGTAGTAGTAATAGTTAACCGTTGCCCTGCGCAACTCTCGCAGATCCCTCTACAGTCTATTTAACTGTGGGCCTGCGCAACTGTGCGTTGATACCTCTGCAATCTAATTAACCACTAACATGTTAAGCAGATTCCTCTGCAAAGTTGAGAGTGTTGCACTTGGAGGGTTGTTTTTAACTTGGGCGGAGGTTAAAACGAGTGGTGTTCCTACATAATATACATAAGTTAGAGAATAAAACAGCCTAACAAACTTCATTGTCCTTTCTTTCCATCAGATAATCTTAGGACTCCACAGTTACAACTGCAAGATCATCTTTGCAGGTTAGAAACTGCATGTTACATATACCAGCTGTACTTCCACTTTCATCAATGCTGTCATTCTCCTGGCCCTTATGTCCTCCTCATGCAAGATGCAAACAGTAGCCAGTACTGGCGCTTTATTTTGATGACCTCAATGACTCAAATGTAGTGAAAATCCACCAGTAACAACAAATAATAACTCTTTCACATGAGAAGTGATAGATACAAAACACAAATGTTTTTCCTATGCAAACATTTTGCATCCGCATATGCTTATACAAAAACTCAAAGGAGGAAAAAGCCTCAGAACCCAATTCTTGCCACCCCACAGTCGTGGATTAAGGTGTACAGGGTAATAACCTCATTGGCATAAAAAAACCTCCTCTGTTCTTGGAAAAAGCCTCTTGTGCGGTGCAAGTGTTAACAAATAGTAATATCGAGATAGAAAAACAACTTATCTCTCCAGAACAATCAGCACACAGATGGTGGCCAGCATTCACAATTCTGCTGCCTCAGGGTGTGACACAGCTGATCGATCCTTTTGAAAGGAATGTTAAAACAGCGTCTCTATGTACTAAAAAAAAGTGTTTTATTTTGATTAAACATAAGACTTGAAGTTGCTCATGCTCTGTTACACTGATTTGGTCTGTTAGTTGACTAGGGCAATAGGGCTAGATAGATTTAAGTTTAACAAGATAGATTTTAGGTATACCAACTGCTCTTCAGCTTCCCAAAGTTTAAGAAACTGTGGGAGCCTTCCTATGCCTTACACCAATAAGCCTGATCACACAGCTGGAAAAGGGGTTGCAGCAGCTTAATTAATTATTAATATTTATTAAATTGGCTATACTGCCTGAACCATTAAAGGATCTAGGCCAGGGGTAGGCAATTCCGGTCCTCAAGAGCCACAGACTGGTCAGGTTTTCAGGATATCCACAATAAATATGCATGATAAATTTGCATCTCAAGGAGGCAGTGCATGCAAATCCATCTCATACATACTCAATGTGGATATCCTGAAAACATGACCTGTCTGTGGCTCTCGAGAATTGCCTACCCCTGATCTAGGCGGTGTACAATAATTAAAGCACAAATATATAAAAGAAAATTAATATCAAGAAAATTGATGGGAAAGAGAATCATTCATAACAAGATTTACACTCAAACCAGATAAGATATTCCTGCATTAACCTTCCATCCCTTATGATGCCATCAACTGGTTAGCTCTGGTGCCACTCTTAACTCGGTTCATTTGCCAGAGAGGTGTGGCTGCAGATCATAGCAGATTATTTTCCTTTGACTGAATTCTTAAGGAGCCTATTTGAAATGACTCTGAAATGTGCATCAACAGATTTAGCAAAATTGCATACACCCAACTTTATCAAGTTTATTGAATTTTGATATTCTGCAAAATAAGTGCACTACTGGATGGTATATAGTATAAATATATGCAAATATGTTCCTTCAGTTTGTTTAGAGTGGGATATATAACCAGGGTGGCTGCCACAGGAGAGAGTATTCAAGAAATTTATAAGGTTAGCTTTTGGCTGCTCTATGAGAACATCAAATTGTACAGTTTTACCTTCAAAACAAATAGTGTTATGAAGCACATCTATATGTTGGTTACAGTTGACTATTACTGGCGTTGTGAGTACCTGAGTTAATGGATGGCCACAGCTATGAGTAGGGTAGGTGGGGAGACTATGACAAACTAGGTTTTACTGTCTCATTCTATGGCGGGGGTTCCTAGCCTGATAGAGCACACACAGCAGTATTTTTTTATGAAATCAAGCTTAACAGTGGTCAAATGTGAAATTGTTTTGTCACATGCTACCAGTGACATGGATGTTGTAAAAGACCTGGGACAGTCCTCTTCTAAGGAGGGGGGCCAGTGCCAGAGAAACAGTGGTGCCTACCCCAGACTTTGATGGAATGGAAGGGGAGGGGTGGGCTGGAGGCATCAAGAAAAGGAGTCAATGGCGGAGGGGAATGTGCTTTTACAGCAATCCCTGAGAGAAGTGATGGGAATGTTCTTGTACAGCAACCCCTGATGAAATGATTGTAGTGTAATGGCATTATGCCCAGGCAGGGTAGAAATAGTGGGAGCTGTGTGACTTGAAAGGCTAGGCACCCTGCCCTGAAGTGATCTAGATAGAATCGTTACAGGGATTCATATATGTAATTGCATTATACTGTAAGTCGAACTCATGTATGTAATTGCAAGATATTGTAAACTGTGTTTAACGTATGTAAATAGTACAATGCTGCAGCTATAATAAATCCACCAAGGTGCTGCCTGCCCAGTTTGTGTCTATTGAAACATTAGGTATTTTGTCAGGACCTGGGATCCTTACTTGGGAACTTTAATAATGTGAATTTGAACTTCCCTGTTAAATAAATTGGAGCTTTAAAGGGCCTGTCCATTCCATGGAGGAGTGGGGGTAGGGTCCTGCACTACAAAGAATAGGACCTGTGGGGTTAGGGTAACGGGGGCCAGGATTATGATGTCAAAAATTGCTGTCACCCTTTGTCTCTCAAAAGCCGTTCAATGGATAATTTCTTAATGCTCTGTATTGCTGTATGGTAGTGCAACTTAAAATAAACACAAAATCAATAAACCAAGGACCATCTATTTGTAAGTTTGTTAAGAGATAAGTTAGAGTGAAGTGAGCCAAATACTTTATTAAAATATATTTTTATCTAAATGGTGAAATTTTATAATTACTCTTATAGCAACTATCAAATGTATTCATAAGCACAACATAGAAATAAATTAGCAAATGATAATCAAATAATCACATTCAATGCTACCTTCTCCTCGGGGCTCTTCCCTCCCTTTTCCCCCCAGGAGAGCAATAAAGATGTGTAATAGAATTGGAATTCTTTGGTGTGATAAATATGCCAGCCATGAAAAAGAGCATGGGTATTCATCGTTGTATTAACATTTTTGTGCCCTTTTGCTTAAACAAACTGACAAGAATTCATTGCAAGAAAAATTTGAAAAAATAAATACATTGTTACTTGAAGTCTCCGTTTGTTTCTGGTTTTAGTGGTATTTGAGCTGTAAGATGAAGTTAATTATGCCTTTGATAAGTAGTTTATTGATCCAAGGTTGCAGAACATACTTTATTTATTCTGGACCTGCAGCAACCATGTATTGCTACAGATGTAACACATTTAGATTTTAAGACCACTGTTAGGATTAGTCATTGTATCAATTTGCAAGGTTTGTTACACTGACATGGAAGATCATTTTCTGGTCCATTAACAACAGGCAATAGGTCACACCACTGAAGTAGGTCAGTGGTAGATTGACAAAGGTGGTGCTATTGTGATTACTGCAGCTTTTGTCAATGCACCAATTAAATAGTTTATAACAAATCATCCATTAAATGTATACCTTTCTGATTAAAATCAAATGCTGCCAGCATGCAAAAGAGTGTGTAGTAATAGCTTACAAACGTCATTGTATACAGGAAATATGTTCATTGCTAGTTTATTCAGATTATGAATAGCAGCACAATTGCTTTTTGACCAGAAAGTTAAGGAATGCTTGGTTTCAACTGTAATAAGTGTAATATTTACCATATGTTTAATATTAATGTATGAAACCAAAATAAAATATAAATCAGCTGACCACATTGTCCTTCTCTCTGAAATGTTTATAGACTTCATATATGAAGGCGCTATCTGATATGACTGTGGATACAGAATGAATGTTGGAAATTAGACTGGAAGTTTCTAAGCATTACAGTTTTGTGCTCTGATTACCAACTAGTCTTAGATCTATGTAACTTTTTATATCTAACTTGAATGAAATGATGTGGTAGCCATATTAGTCCACTTTTAAAGGTAATATAAAGAAATAAAATAAACATAAAGGAGATAAGGTGTTCATCTTATCTTTTTAAGTTATCACCTTTTCTTTTTTATGTTTTTTTCTATATATTACTTAGAAAAAAATTTAATTAAGTACACAAATCTTCACAGGATTTGTTTCTGTTGCTAAGATCAATATAGATAGCTGCTAGTGATAAGATCCTCAAATGGATGTCACCAAATCAATAACAATAATAATAATATCTGGGTTTTTAAAAGTCCATAGTCTGCTATTGAGATAGACATGGGGAATCCATTGCTGTCCCTAGGATTGGATTAGACAGGATTTATTGACTTGATATACCTCTTAATACCAAAGTTTTAAAGCAATGCACAATGAATTAAAATAAACAACTTAAAACAATATTCATCATACTATCAAAAAATTCCAATAAAACACTGTATAATTATTTACTAATTATTAAGTGCTGTGATGGTCCCTTTGACAACCTCTGCTTATTTCACAATTATAGCACTAAGGTTGTGGGTCTGAGCACTTTACACTGAGCACTAATTAGATTCTGTTATGTGTGTTTTTTTGTTTTTTTTATTATTATTTATCATTTTAATACATCCTATATACAAAGATGTTTAAGGAAATACAGAAATATTAAACTCTCTTAGTTAATCTCATAATACAAACTAAGATCTAAAAAAAAAAAAAAAAAAAAAGCAACAATAACAAATCATCTAATACAGTCCACAATCTGAGGAGAAGAGACAAAATGAATAAAGCCCCTCGGGAAAGGGGACATATACAAAAGAAAATCAAAATATTAGAAAATGGAGCAGTATTAAGATCTTATCCTATCCAAAAATTAATACCGCATAAGTAACCTGTATCATTCGGGCTTTGTAGAGATTCCTTTACCTTCTAGGAAAAAAGCTAATTGGGCAGGTTCAAAGAAAATATATTTACTCCCCTGATAGGAGACAAAACATTTACAAGGAAATCTCAACTGGAAACCTGCCCCCAAAGCAATCACCTTTGATCTATAAAGCAAGAATTCTTTCCTCCTGGATTGTGTCCACCTCGAAACATCAGGAAATATATATATCCTTTCCCCCCAAATAGGTAATCTGTTTTAAATTAAAATACAATTTCAACAACATCTCTTTATCTTGAAGAAATACCAACGAGACCAATAATGTTGTCCTCCCCTGAGTTTCAATATCAGAGGACTGCAGGATAGCAGAAACATCTAATTGAACATTTTCATCTACTACAGCTTTTTCCTTCTGCAATTGTTTTAAATAATAAATTTTTTGTATCGGGGGAAGACTTGCTTCTGGTATATTTAAAACATTCAACATGAAGTTCTTAAACAGTTCTTGAGGTGGCATAAATTTGGCAACCGGAAAATTAAGAATCCTCAAATTCAAATTTTTCTGGTGGTTTTCCAAGTTTTCAATCTTCCTTAAAATCATCATTTTATCTGTCGTTTGTTTAGTAATTAATTTCCTAGTCTCAGTTGTCACTTTCTCTAAATTTTTTAAGTCCACTTGGTGTTGCTGGGTAATAGTCTCTAAAGAACTTATCCTGGAGGTAGAATTTAGAGTTATAGAAACAAAGTTAGTCCATACCAGGTGAAGGTTCTCAATCGCAGACCAAATGGAGTCCAGAGTTACAGCCTGTGGTCTCAACAACGGTTTAAGGAGGGAGATATCAGCCGGCTTTTGTATGGCTTCTGCACCAAGATAAAAACTCGCCACCGCTAGCTTCCAACGGCTCCTCTCCCCCTAAATGCTGCGTCTCCAACACCGGGGTCAGCGTAGCTGTATTCACTTCCGGGTCCATCGCGGCTTATGTGTGTGTGTTTTTTTATGTCGATATGGTATGTTTTAAACATAGAAACATAGAAAAAGACGGCAGATAAGGGCCGCGGCCCATCTAGTCTGCCCACCCCAATGACCCTCCCCTATTTAACTCTGTGCAGAGATCCCACGTTTTGATGATACAGTGCAGTGATTGCTTGAATCCTGTGTTTGGTATTAGGGATAATTAATTACTAATACTATGGTAATCCATGTAAAACAAAACAAATACTATTAAAAAGTATTTGGAAAAATCCAAAAATTTCAGAACATAGAAACATGATGGCAGATAAAGGCCTTACGGAAACAAAAATAAATAAACATGTTGCTAACATTGGGGTCCTTTTACTAAGGCACACTAACTGATTTAGTGTACGCTAACCGATTAATGCTAAGGCGCCCATAGAATGTGTCAGCATGGAATCATACTACTACTAGGGATTCTGCTAAGTACATGTGGTTGAGATTGGGCAGTTCTAGAAGCAGGATACCAGGTTAGGTGGACCATCACTCTGCCCCAGTATGGCTATTCTTATGTTATAATGTCTGTTGGTGCGCGTTAAGCTTGTACCAAGCTTTAGTAAAAGGGTGCCTAAGTGACTTGCCCAATGGAAGGTTAAAGATCAGCAAAATAATCTTAAGCCCATGTTTACCTAGTTCTTAGCCTGTCACTCTAACCATTAGGCTACCTCTTCAATCCCCAAAATATTTTATTACATTGCAGAGTTCTTCATGTTTGCCACATAATTATTAAGTACACAGATTTTTGGTATGTGTAATTCACATATCTTAAAATTATTATTATATAAAATTACATTGATACATATTAATCTTCTTTCATTTTGAAAATAGCCATTAAACTGCACTTCTAAAATAATGTGTTTAATGTAAAATGCTGAATGATTTATATAACCAAGTATATATCTGCAACAGTAAATCTTGCACTAATGTAAGGATCTGACAGTCCAAGGGAAAGAGAATGAAGTAATCTGCAAGTTAGAAGTCCTCAAGCTGGGGGTCAGATCCTGTTCATAGAAACCATCTGGTTGAGACCCTCTGAGCCACACCAAACAGAAATGATCTTTTTAAAAAAATATCCTATTCATTAATGCATCACAGCTGCACTGAGTGTTACTTGATTTTTCCATGGCAACATCCTTTCTGTTTCAAGGATCTAATTTCAGTTTTGGTAGCAACGTGTTCCTTCGCCAATATTGAACACATTCATGTGTTAAGGAGAAGGAATTATTATAAATTCTTGAGATAGAAATCACCTCCTATTTTAATCCCTCCTATGTCAAGACCTACATATGTGAAGTACTATGTTCTAATGATGCAGCTATAAAATAAACACTAGTTTTCCCTCCTAATGTAAGGGAGGAAAAGATAACTATCCATTCAGCAATTATTTCAAAGGGTCTCAATTTATGTACAGAAGAAAGGCATAATATTTATTTTAACACTAACTTTGTAATAGAACGTTTTAGAGGTGAATATATGGACTGAGTTGGCAGGGTGGCACAAGTAAAATATATTGCACAATGGTTTGTACAGTGATGAGATTATATAATATACATCTGTACTATAATAAGTAGCATATAGTAAACTGCTGATTTATATTATAGGACAGGATATTGTAGTTCTAGTTGGAATAAATGCAGAGTACTACGTATAATAATATATTTAGTTTAAATGTACAGAGGAGAATGTAATTTTCTTTTCTGTGCGTCTAATAATAAAACGAGAAACAAAAATATTTAAGGTCCGTATTTAGCTGACTACTGCTATATAACATTTGTTGACAGATTTGTTTTTATGACACAGGAGAAGAGTAGAAAATCTCATGCCCTATTTACGTTCCCTTCAGTTAAGGGGTGTAAAAGTAAGAAACATCTTGGTCACTGTCTTTCTTATCAAGCAGCTCATTATGGTAAAGGTTTTCGCCCATTATTGATTAGGTCTACATCTTATACACATTATAGAAAACTTCTGAAGACCTTTCTTTTTTCAAAATTTTTGACTAATTAATCTCTGTGTATTACATTTTCTTTTTTTGTATCTTCTTATAGCATAATCTTTTGTTAACCACATTGAACTTAGGGTTATACGGTCTAGAAATTTGTTGTTATGTTAAAAGTTACAAAAGTTATATAGCCTGTACTGAGGTGTCTCACCTTTAATAAATCTTATTTTTAAAAAGCCAGCACTTGTTCTTTTAGAGGTCAATATAGGGTTCTGCCAATTGTTCTACCTGTACTTTGAGACATGCCACCTCTAGATCTTTCTGGCCTTTAGAAATCCAATGATCAGAGGAACTGGAGCCTTAAAATGCTCTACACTATCTTAGGTGCACCAGAGTCGAAAAATCTTCCAGGCCTTAGCATAGGCCGTTAAAGTTATTGTTATTTTAGCTTGGAGAAGATTAGAACTGACTACTTCAAAATATCCTTTGTATGATAAGGTTGTGCACTCAAAAGCCATGCCTGAAGACAAAAGCAATCTGGGTTCTGCATGGGAAGTGTCCCTTAACTGAGAAGCCCCATATAAACCAGTAGCTTGAGGCTTCTGTCCTGTTGGAAACATACTATATCCACATACCTTGGCCTGCAAGACCAATCTGAGGCTACTAGGACTACAAGTCCTAGGTGAGGTGCGATTCTGTGGATGACCCAGCCCACCATGGGCCATGGTGGAAACACATAAAGCAACCCCTTTTCCGACCAGGGTTGAATCAACGTGTCGAACCCTAAGCTGCCTGGGTTTATCTCTTCGGCTGTAGAAGAGATTTGCCTTTGTGTGTTTGGCTGGGGTCATCAAGTCCATTGCTGGTCTTCCCCAGTATGGCACCATGAGGTCAAATGCTCTACAAGATATTGACCAATCTACTGGGTCTAGAATCTGCCGGCTTAAAAAAAATTGGTCTGCACATTTTCCACTCCTGCTACTTGGGCTGTGGACAGTACGTAGAGGCAGGCTTCTGCCTACTTGAACAATACTTGAGCCTCCAGATGTGATGGAGTGTTTCTGGTGCCTCCTTATCTGTTCACATAAGGTACCATGGAGGCATTGTTAGAGAACACTTTGACTGACTTGCCTTCCAGGTACGTCTCCAATGTCCTTAATGCTAGTTAAATGGCTCACAGTTCCAGATGATTTATGGACCATTTTTTCTGATGGAGAGTCCATCAGCCTTGTACCAGTTGACTACAGCAATTGGCCTTCCAGTCAAAAAAGCTGCCATTGGTTGTTAGAATCAACCATGAGTAGATACAGAAAAGGCATGCCCTTGGATAAGAGTCTGCTCGGAGCCATCAGCACAAGCTGTTCCTTACATATCCTGCTCCGGGAAAATGCCACTGGAGAAAACATAAGAATAGCCTTACTGGGTCAGACCAATGGTCCATCAAGCCCAGTAGCCCATTCTCACGGTGGCCAATCCAGGTCACTAGTAACTGGCCAAAACCCAAGGTGTAGCAATATTCCATGCTACCAATACAGGGCAAGCAGTGGCTTCCCCCTTGTGTTTCTCAATAACAGACTATGGATTTTTTCTCCAAGAACTTGTTCAAACCTTTCTTAAAATCAGTTAGGCTGTTCGCTATTACCACATCCTCTGGCAGCATGTTCCAGAGCTTAACTATTCTCTAAGTAAAAAAATATTTCCTCCTATTGGTTTTAAAAGTATTTCTGTGTAACTTCATCGAGTGTCCCCTAGTCTTAGTAATTTTTGATGGAGCGAAAAATCAATCCACTTGTACCCGTTCTATTCCACTCAGGATTTTGTAGATTTCAATCATATCTCCACTCAGCCGTCTCTTTTCCAAGCTGAATAGCCCTAACCGTTCTAGTCTTTCCTGATACGAGAGGAGTTCCATCCCCTTTACCATCTTGGTCGCTCTTCTTTGAACATTTTCTAACGCCACTATATCTTTCTTGAGATAAGGAGACCAGAATTGAACACTATACTCCAAATGAGATCGCACCATGAAGCGATACAAGGACATTATGACATTTTTAGTCTTGTTAACCATCCCTTTTTTAATAATTCCCAGCATCTTGTTTGCTTTATTGGTTGCCGCCACACATTAGGCGGAAGGTTTCATCGTATTATCTACAATGATACCCAGATCCTTTTCTTGGACACTAACACCCAAGGTGGAGCCTAGCATCCGGTAACTGTGATTCAGGTTATTCTTCCCAATGTGCATCATTTTGCATTTGTCCACACGAATTTCATCTGCCACTTGGACACCCAGTCTTCCAATTTCCTAAGGTCCGCCTGCAATTTTTCACAATCCGCATGCGTTTTAACAACTTTGAACAGTTTAATGTCATCTGCAAATTTAATCACCTCACTCGTCGTTCCAATTTCCAGATTGTTTATAAATAAGATAAATAGCACCGGTCCCAGTACAGATCTCTGCTGCACTCCACTGTTTACTCTCCTCCATTGAGAAAAATGACCATTTAACCCTACCCTCTGTTTTCTATCCGATAACCAATTCTTAATCCACAACTGAACTTTGCCACCTATCCCATGACTCTTTAATTTTCTCAGGAGCCTCTCATGAGGAACTTTATCAAAAGCTTTCTGAAAATCTAGATACACTACATCAACCGGATCACCTTTATCCATATGTTTATTCACACCTTCAAAGAAGTAAAGAAAATTGGTGAGGCAAGATCTCCCTCGGCTGAACCTATGCTGACTCCGTCTCATTAAATCATGTTTGTCTACGTGTTCCACAATTTTATTTTTTAGAACCGTGTCTACCATTTTGCCCGGCACTGAAGTGAGGCTTACCGGTCTGAAATTTCCTGGATCTCCCTTGGAGCCCTTTTTAAAAATCTTCAGGTAATGTCACTCGAGCCCAGCACCTGGAGGTATATGGAGCATCGGCCAGAGCCTGATTCTTTGTCAGGACTGGTTCTGTGGCTTGAATGCCTAGTAGCCTTTCTACCATCACTTGGACCTTGGCCTCCTTTTCCATCTGGAGAATCCATAAACAGATCTGTGTATGTGTGAGGAAGGGGGGGGGGGGTTTGAACTTGATGTTGTGACCCACTTTCTCATCTCAATTGCAGAAGCAAAAATTCTAGAGGATAGTGCACCACTGTGGAAGGAGGCAGAATTAAAAGATGTGATTCAAGTTTCAAGTTTTATTTAAAATTTGATTCTAACACTAAGCAGCATTTCTAAGCAATGTAGATCAATAAAAGTGGGGGACATGATTGTACACATACAGTAGACTCACATAGACATAATTAAACTAACTCAAAAACATAAGGAAAGAGGGAGAAACTACAATATTTATAGTAAAGAGAGACATTTAAGGATTGAACAAAAGGTATGGGTATATAAAAATGAGTAGTACTAAAAAAAATATCACTGATCAACAGAACAGCAAAAGAAAGCTGGCTATGCTCTAATCATAAATATCGAAAGCGTCCCTAAAGAGGAAACTTTTAAGGGAACCTTTAAATCTATTATAGTCTCCTCCCTAAGATAGATAGATAAGCAGTTGGGGGGCTGTAACTGAGAAAATCTCTGTACATTGATGACCTTCAAGGAGGGAATGGATAACAGGTGTTGTTCAATTATCTTAGTCTCCTTGATGGAGTGCATGGAAGAAGGAATCTAACAAGAAAAATGGGTGAATTTGTTGATCGAATTTTGAAGATTAAGATAACATCCTTCTGCAACAACTTGCAACCAGGGGATAGTCACCTAATGTACAGACTACTTTGTTTATGTAATAGAACTTTGAAGACCAGTTAAATGTTTAAAAGCAGGACCTGCTACTTACACACCAGCAGACTGAGAGATAAAATTTATATTTGTGAAGGGCAATTTTATAACTGATAGTCTGAACATAAGAATAGCCTTACTGGGTCAAAACAAAGGTCCATCAAGCCCAGTAACCCATTCTCACAGTGGCCAATCCAGGTCACTAGTACCTGGCTGTGACAGAGTGTATGAAACCCTGCCGTTTTCCCAGCTTGACAATGCTGGTCAGACTCGGAGTGAACCTCAGGAAAACCCGGCACTGCTCCTCCTGGCTAAATTGTCTCACAACCACAACAGCAGTAAGAAAGAGTTTTCCTCAGGAAGTGGGAAGTGACTCAAGGGAACTTAAAAGGCCGAGCCAGACCCAGGAGGAGAGGTGTGCTAGAGGGAACCTAGGAGCTGGAGAAGCTGCTTGGAAGGACTAGGCACTGACAGAGTTTGTAGGAGATAAGACACTACTGCATTTAAAAACCTGTCTTTGTTCAGTGCATGCTAAGACCTGGGATATAATGCTTCCTAACTGTTCCCTGCACATGGAATAAAAGACTGTTTGGGGTGTGGCACGTCCTATGGAGAAGAGGACTTTTGTTTGAGAAAGACTGAGGAAAAGCTTAACTGTTTCCTTTTAAAGAACACAAACTTATAGGAGCCTGTGAAGGAACAGGCTCTGCACTACTGTTGAATAAAAAAGTTTTTTTCTTGAATGCCCAAAGTGTGGTCTGTCCGTCCAGCTATGTAATCCTTCTCCTGAACAAGCTGCCCCACTCTATCATACTGACCAAAACCTACAATAGCAACATTCCATGCTACCAATCCAGAGCAAGCAGCAGCTTGCCCCATGTCTTTCTCAATAAGAGACTATGGACTTTTCCTCCAGGAAATTGTCCAAACCCTTCTTAAAACCAATCCGCTCTCACCACAACCTCTGGCAATATGTTCCAGAGCTTAACTATTTTCTGAATGAAAAATATTTCGTCCTATTGCTTTTAAAAGTATTTCCCTGTAACTTCATCAAGTGTCCCCTAGTCTTTGTCATTTTTGAGAGTGAAAAATCAATCCACTTGTACCCATTCTACTCTATTCAGGATTTTGTAGACTTCAATCCTATCTTCCCTCAGCCATCTCTTTTCTAAGCTGGAGAGCCCTAACCTATTTAAGTCTTCCCTCATACAAGAGGAGTTCCATACCCTTTATCATCTTGGTCGCTCTTCTTTGAACCTTTTCTAGCGCCGCTATATCTTTATTGAGTTAAAGAGACCAGAACTGAATGCAATACTCCATGTGAGGTCGAACCATAGAGCAATAAAGAGGCATTATAACATTCTTAGTCTTGTTAACCATCCCTTTTTAAATAATTCCTAGTATCTTGTTTGCTCTTTTGGCCGCCACCACACATTGGGCGGAAGTTTTCATCGTATTGTCTACAATGATACTCAGATCCTTTTCTTGGGTTCTAACCTAGCATCCAGTAACTGTGATTTGGGTTATACTTCCCAATCTGTATCACTTTGCATTTGCCCATATTAAATTTCATCTACCACTTGGGACACCCAATCTTCCAATTTCCTAAGGTCCGTCTGCAATTTTTCACAATCTGCATGTGCTTTGACAACTTTGAACAGTTTAGTGTCATCTGCAAATTTAATTACCACACTCATCGTTCCAATTTCCAGATAATTTATAAATAAGTTAAATAGCACCAATCACAGTACAGATCCCTGCGGCATTCCACTGATTACTCTCCTCCATTGAGAAAAATTACCATTTAACACTACCCTCTGTTTTCCATCTGATAATCAATTCCTAGTCCACAAATGAACTTTGTCACCTATCCCATGACTCTTTAATTTTCTCAGGAGCCTCTCATGAGGAAGTTTGTCAAAAGTTTTCTGAAAATCTAGATACACTACATCAACTGACTCACCTTTATCCACATATTCAAAGAAATCAAGCAAATTGGTGAGGTAAGATCTCCCTCGGCTGAACCCATGCTGACTCTGTCTCATTAAATCATGTTTGTCTATGTGCTCCACAAATTTATTTTTTATAATTGTTTCTACCATTTTGTCTGGCACTGAATTTAAGTGCTCTTTGCATATACTATGTATATAATATTAGCAATTACATGTGCAAGTCTACACATGCCTGTGAAGGTGCCAGCAAGGTACCTAAGTGCTAGTCTATGAGGGAGACATATGCATGGTCAGAAAATGGGAGGAGCTCCCACTTCACACATATCTTACAGGATATTGTAAGTTATGCATATTCCTGCTGCATTACGTGATCACAATTATACCAGGTCTATAGCTGTAAGGTACAATGATCCTGGGTAATACTAGTATTTTATAATAGAATCTGGGCACCCAGATGCCACTATAAAATAGGCTCTTACAGCATGGCATCAGGGGGTCTAAACAGAGGTGCCTGCTTATAGAATTGCACTCTTGATGACTGAATTTTGCCACTAAATGTATAACTTTTTCACCCGTCATTACTTTATCCTAAACTACACCCCTTCTCCTGACCAATAAATGTGGTTGTTTTATGACTGCATAAATGGTTTGTTTGTTTTTTGTAATATCAGTCTCACAGTTTATATATAAATGACCATAAAAGAACTAGAACACAGATGTGTTTAACTCACTAATATTAATGCATAGCTTATATACTCATGTATGTTCAATAATCACCATTTCACTGCTGATTTAATTTAAGAAAGGTTTAAATACATAATGTGAAAGTACAGCTAAGGGAAATTAAGTTAGTGAAAGAAGGTCTTTCTGACATTCTTGAACAAGGAAATTTTGTGAAAGTTCTTTCATTCTCTACCGTAGTTTTGTACATCATCTGAGAGCATTCCAAAGCTCACAAATTCATCTAAGTCTGACCTACTGGCCAAATCATCATTGCCAAAGTAAAGCTCTACAGGGAAAGTTAAGAATGTTCAGAATCTATGATACATCAGAAATACCTTGTGCAAATCCAATTATCTTTTCCCGATAAACATTTGCATATAGCAGCTGCACCACAACAACATTCTTTGAGGCTTAAAAAATGGAAAAGACTTCTAAGTAATACTGTTATTTGCTGACTACAATAAATGAATGGAAGTTGAATTTACCTCCTTTGTTCTGCTCCTTGATTTTAAAAAAATTATTTAACTTTCTGCCACTTCATTCTATTTTAACAAAGAATAAATTATGTAAAACATGAAAAATGTTGAAAATAACATTTTCTACTGACAAGCAGGATGGATTTAGGCACACAAGTGAGTGATGTCATATGAAACTGCTGGAATGGAACTGCTCTCTCAGAGCTTAGAGAACTTAATGAAAAGTTGTGAGAATGTTCAGCCCTTCTCACTCGACATGTCGACATGTAACAAACCTCTCCCAATGAACTTAATTCATCTGTTGTATTTATTAGTTTTATTCCATATACTGTCAATGCTATTCAACGTTTATTATTCTTGTAAGTACTGTAACTTCCTAAAATGGTGATTTTTTTTTTTCCTGCTCTCTCTATATGGGAAGCTTTCACTTACAAGAATTATATCCACTCTGCCTTGGCTATTGGGGACCCAGTTATGACCTGAAGAACTGCATGGTGATGTTGATAGGTCATAAAGGGGGAAAAGTAAATAGGACTTGAATACTGTTTTTTTAATGGTTACACATTCAAAGTGGTTTTCATATACACAGGTACTTATTTTGTACCTGGGGCAATGGAGGGTTAAGTGTCTTGCCCAGGGTCACAAGATGCAGCCCTGGGATTCGATCCCACAACCTCAGGGTGCTGAGGCAGCAGCTCTACCCACTAGGCCACTCCTTACCTCAGAACTAATAGGCTTTTCCATCTCCGTCATCAGTAGGATCATCTTGATGACATTCTAACTGCAGCTGTGGTATATCAGACAACCCAGGTCAGGAAGGTTTGGTCTCCATAACTCACTTGGCTTGAAACATCACCTCAAGTGAATACCTTTTATCTGTGCAGACACCAGAAAGGTCCGGACAACACTACATTTAACTTAACATAAAAACATAAGAGCTGCCATACTGGGACAGACCTTAGGTCCATCAAGCCCAGTATCCTGTCTCCAACAGTGGCCAACCCAGGTCACAAGTACCTGGCAAGATCCCAAAAAGTAAAATATATTTTATGCTGCTTAAAATAAGCAGTGGATTTCACCACTTCCATCTTAATAATGGCTTTTGGCCTTTTGTTTTTTGAAATTATCTGCTTTCACCACATTCTCCAGCAATGAAATCCAGACTTTAGTTTATACCTTGAATTAAGAAATATTTTCTCCCGTTTGTTTTAAATCTACTACTTAGTAGCTTCATTACATGCCCCCTAGTCCTAATATTTTGGAAAGAGTGAACAAGCGACTCAATCTACCCATTCCACTCCACTCAGTATTTTGTAGACCTCTGTCATATCTCCCCTGAGTTGTCTCTTCTCCAGGCAAAAGAGCTCTAGCCGCTTTAGCCTTTCCTCATAGGAAGTTGTCCCATGCCTTTTATCATTTTCATCGCTCTTCTCTGTACCTTTTCTAATTCTGCTATATCTTTTTTAAGATGCAGCAACCAGAATTCCACACAGTATTTAATGTGCGGCCACACCATGGAGCCAGTGGCATAGTAAAAGGGAAGTGGGCCACATCAGATGCCATTTTGTGTTATCTTGGGGAATTGGGCTGCATCAGATACAAGACCAGGATGTGACATCAGAAGGGAGCCAAGGCCGACATGAGCAGAAGGTGGAAGATGCTGCGTGCACTGGCAAACATTTCAAGAGGTACATGGGGGGCACTTGAGCAGCAGGGAAAAGTAGGAAGAACATGGCGCAGCGATGCTGGGCATTACCTCTCCGGGTGCCTCTCTCTTTCACTAAGCCACTGGAATACAAATACATTATAACATTTTCATCTTCTTTTTCCATTCCCTTCCTGATAATTCCTAACATTCTATTTCCTATCTTAGCCACCACCGCACACTGAGCTGAGGGTTTCATCATATCCTCAACAATGACACCTAGATCCTTTTCCTCAGTGGTGACTCCTAACGTGAAACCATGTATGAAATAGCTATAGTTCTGATTCCTCTTTTCCAACATGCATCACTTTATACTTGCTCACATTAAAAGTCATCTGCCATTTTGACGTCCAGTCCCCACATAACGCACAGCTCATAGCTGAGCACTTAGCAACATATAAGATACAAATTCAGAACAAACACATGCAATTAGCAACAACAAATACGGTAAACACACAGGTTTTCTTCCATCAGTAATAGACCAGCTCACTCAAAGCTTCCCTTGCACAAGTTGATGCAGGGTTTCAACAGGTAGTTTCTTCTGTGCAATCAACTTGCACATGGCCTGTGCAGTCTCAGTGCAGCGACATTGCACACAGACAGCTCAAGTCTTCCCTCTCACTTAACACCACAACACTTATTTGAATTGGTTAATTTTTTAAATTAGTTTTATGCATGTTGTTTTTGTTGGCTTTTACTTGATCTAAACGTATATGTTATATGTATTCTGCTTAGAATACTGAGCTAAAGTAGGTTATAAATACAGGCAGTCCCCAGTTTAAATACACCCAACTTACGTCAAACTTGTACTTATGAACCGGGGTCCTGTGTCTCTCCCCTTCCTGTGACAATGCACCCCTTCTTCCTCCCTCCCTCTCAAAATGCTACCCTCTCATCCCTTCGGTGTTTCAACGCGCCCCTCATCATCTTTCCCCAAGTTCAGTGTACCAAATTCGTGCCTCTCGTGGGTGTTTACCTCCTCTGACCAGTTCTCTCCTTCCGTCGCACTTTGGAAAGCCACAGTTGCTGGTTCCTGCTTGCAGCTCGCGGCTGACTCGGAAGTGAGGGAAGGCTTCAGGGTCAGCCACAAGCTGGGAGGAGAGAGCCAGCCATGGAAGGTAAACACCCGCGAGAGGCACAAATTTGGGCCGCTGAATGGAGGGAAAGATGACAAGGGGCATGTTGGGACATCGACGGGAGGAGGGTCACGTTTTGACAGGAAGGGAGGAAGAAAGGGTACGTTAGCACAGGAAGGGAGAAGCAGGGTTGCACTGGGACACAGAAGGAAGGGAGGGAACACAAACTTCAGACAAAGGAGGGAAAGAAGAAGGGAGCATGAACTTGGGACACAGAATGGAAGGAGAGAGGGGGGAGCATGAACTTGGGACATTGGATGGAAGAATGGAAGAAATGAAGGAAAGAGATGCTGAGGTGGGGGAATAGAAAGGGAGAATTGTTGGGCAAGGGGTCTGAGTGAGAGGGAAAGAGAGATGGTGCAAATGGGGAAATGAAGAAAGTGGTGAATTGTTGGGCATAGGGAGGGAGAGAGAAATATTGGACATGTGGTGGGAGAGGCGTGAGATACAGATGCTTGGGGAAGAAAAAACTGAGGGAGAAATGTCAGAAGTGGTGTTGGAGAGGTAACAGTGGGATGGATGAAGAGCAAAAGTAAGTATAAACCTATCTTTTCTTTCTATTTAAACTACAGTGCTTTATTTTAAGGACTGTTTCTTTAATGCTTTTATAGACTGTGTACTGTACAGGATCCGAGTTCAACTTAAGAACGGTTTAAAAAACAAAACCCGTTATTAACTCGGGGACTGCCTGTACTTGAATAAATAAATAAGTCACAGCCTAGCTCTTAGCAGGACTATGCATCAAAAACCCAAGTGCAGAAGTCCAGCCCTGGGCTGCGTTCCTGCAGACTTCTATTGTACAGCCACCAGATGAAAGCACTCCTTCCTTTTCTGTGCAGCACCAGCAGCTTCAATGCCAAAACTATTTTATGGAGATGCTGCCATCTTATCTCTTTTTGAGATGTGTGGGTCACTACAGGAAGGATTCTTCAAGAGTAGTGCTCCCTTATCAGTTGTGAACTGGATCAGACTAGGTGAACAGCCTTAGGGATTGTAATACTATATGGGCTTCTTTTTATTGTAAATCACCTTAAACCTATTAACCTACATCACCTTATAACCTACATTATTAAGCATTTGCACTGCCAGAGACTGGTACATTGATTTGTTACATGAGTAAGTAACATTTGACAATGGTGCTCTAGTTAATGTTGCTGTCTAAGGAGTATGTTATCTTGACATAAGGGAGTTGAATATTCTGTCTATACTTTTCTTTTTGTAATTGTTAGGTTTATTGACCTTGAATGTAATCTTTTGAAAATCGTTTAGCTCTATGGTTAATGTCACTGTTATTTCATGCTAAAACTTAATAAAAATGCATTGAAAAAAACTGCAAAAAAAAAGTGCCAAAATATATTTAAAATCACAAAAGCTGGGAAGTTGTAAAAGCTGTGAATCTCTTCATTTTACCTGTAGTGTAAGACGTTTTACTGCATCCCACACTATTCCAATAAATTCTTTCATTCTTTCTTCTGGACTTCTGCAGCACTCAGAGAAGTTTGGCATGACTTTCACAGGGACTGACAAAGGGCGTGATTCTAGAGAAAAAACAAATGAAAACGTGACACTTCAGACCTGACAACTCACATACTATTCCACTTAAACTATTCAGATACCTATGTAGATGCTATTAAATATGGAAAAGTAAGCAACTATAAAGCACAGTTATTTACCGTAACAGGTGTTATCTGAGGTCAGCAGACAGATATTCTAACATGTGATGTCACCCATGGAGCCTGGCACGAAAAGTGTAAAAGTGTATGTCATTTTAAGCTTTAGAAGCTTTAAGACCACCCGCACTGTGCATGCGCAAGTGCCTTCACACCCAATGCTGGCTTGCAAAGCAGTCAGTTCTATGCCCAAGTGAAGAAGCCAACCAGGAGAGGTGGGTGGGACATGAGAATATCTGCCTTCTGTCCCCAGATAACACAGTAAATAACTGTGCTTTATCCCAGGACAAACAGGCAGCATATTCTCACATGTGGGGCTCCCTAGCTTACGAAATGGTATTGGCCTCTAAATAAAACACAAATAGGAAGGTCTACATTCAAAAGGTATATATATTGTCCTATTCGAACAGGCAGAGCAAGGGAAGAAAAAGAAAAGAGAATAATAAGAGGCATATAACCTGTCCTTCAAAAGAAGAAAGGGTAACAAGGTAAGAACAGTAATGTGTAGTGAGGCTCTAAAAATGGAGATGGCCTCAGAACAGCAGGCTAGTCCAAATATAAGTGAGGAAGATGCCAGAAGGACTCAAGGAGAAAAGCAGAAAGGGTAATAGAAAAAATGGCACATATAGGAGTGTCAGACTAAAAAAAAAAATCCCCTAAAGCCATCCGTTTTCTCTTGAGAAGACAGGAAGTGAGAACCAAAAATTGGAAAAAAAAGGAAAAGAAAGGATGGTTCCTGTTGAATAGACTAATGTCGTAGGATGAAACCGGGAACAAAAGCATAGAAAGGAGAGAAATTCCGTACTATGGACGTTAGCAGAGAACTGAAAAGAAAGACTATCTGACTGAAGATTAAGTCATGTATGAACTGTTCTGTTAGAGGGCTTTGTGAGAGCTCTGGAATGTCTTGTAAAAAGAACAGAACCAATGGAAGAAAACAGAGGAGAAGCAGTTCTTCTCACAATATATGCTGAAATGAAAACCAGTTGAGAAGGGACTGAATAAACAGTGAACATAACTATTTTTCCTAGCCATCTGGTCACTCCAGACCTTGCTTCCATAGGACTACATTTCTTTCTGGCTTTACTCCTGTTCTGATTGAATCCACATTCTTGGTTGCTCTCTTCATTGCACCTTTCCTACCAATTCTTTGAATGAGAAAAGGTCCTATTTCTCTTCATTAGCATTCCGATGTCTGAGCTCTGTACTCTGTGTTTCTCTCAGTACAGCCTGTAACCAGATTCTTCACAAAAATTTGTATATTCTACTCTCTTAAATTTCGAACCTACTGCTTCATTGGAAAGTGCAGGTTATACTTAATATTAGGGAGCCATAAGTAGAGAAATATATGACAGACATATAGAGAAACAAGGTGAGATTTTTAATAGAGAAAAGGTCTCAACTGGAAATAACAAGTATTCATTCCTGATAGAAATATAGAAGAGGAATGGAGAAACTATGAAGATAGCATTATGACATGCTACATAATAGGTGCCAGTAATTATAAAGGAATAATCGGAATGGAGAAACAATGAAGATAGCATTATGACATGCTACATAATAGGTGCCAGTAATTATAAAGGAATAATCAGAGTATCATGCAAGGTCTAGAAATTTTGCAGCCAGACCAGATATGAATACAAGTGAGGCTTGAAAGATGTAATATCATCCTTAATAGGATGTGTTAGTGGCCTGCTCCTCCCTACAGCCACTCCAAGTCCTCCAAGTTGATTAGAATAACAAAGGAATTGGAGTTTTCTTCTTATGTCTTTGTTTTATTTATTAATTTATTTTTTAGGAAGTTTGGAAACCTTAAGAAAGATTAGGAACATCCCACTGGTCTATGCGACAGGGATAGTAAAATTGATGGGTCAGAGGTAGCCAATTTTGAAGAGAGTGGAAATCATCGGTGTAGGCATGGTGATGGGGAGAGATATCTCCCAGCTGTGAAACTTAACATCTTTGACAGATTGTGAAGAGGTGATGTAAGAATCTCCCAGGGAGGTTCATTGAAATCCAATGGCTGAATGAGGTGCTGTAGGTGCAAAATAAGACTCTAATGAAAAGATCTGCAAAGATCGTAGAAAAGAAGAATCCAGATGTGGAACACAATGGAGAGTTTGATCTGTTGTAGCAAAGGAGAACTGTGAAAGACAAATTAATCCACTTTATAGGATCTACACCCAGAGTGGAATCCATTGTCAACAGAAACAGAGTCAATGATCAATAAAAATATTCCCAAATGGACGAGATCTAAGTCTACACTTCGAGTGGATCCCTTTGTTCAGAAGCTTAGAAAGGTGAGAAACCGAGTTGCTATGATGAGTAAAATAGGAATCCATCTTTACAAGCTCTACACTTGATGGATTCCTTTGAAAGTACAGAGACAGAAAGAAGCAGAAGAGGTATTCCATGATTAGTAGGCTCTTTATGAAGTAACACCTCTGACATACAGGATTGTTCATCTTTAAAAAAAAAAGTCTCTAGCCTTAGTGGATTCTTCCCAGTTGACTGAAGTCTGGAAGTTCTGGCAGGCAATGAAATGGAATATATTGCTCAAAACCAGCCAAGTTCTATATGATCTGTCTGAGATAAAAGGACAGAGTAGTTGAAATTGAGAACTCTGTTAGTCAATGTAGGTCTGACAAAGATGGCGTTCAAACTTATCCATAGTACAGCTGTCACGTCTTGGAGGTTCAATGGCTTAGACTCTGGAGCTGGAGGCTTTGGATTTAACCAGCAAAGACTAATGTGACCATTGCGGTTTATCAAGACCTGGAAAGAAATGTATACTGCTAAAGTCAGCCCGGTACCGAGGGAGACATGGAAGCACCATGAATAATATTTATTTATTCATTCAATTCAATTTTCTATACCGTTCTCCCAGGAGAGCTCAGAACGATTTACATGAGTTTATTCAGGTACTCAAGCATTTTTCCCTGTCTGTCCCGACAGGCTCACAATCTATCTAATGTTCCTGGGGCAATGGGGGGATTAAGTGACTTGTCCAGGGTCACAAGGAGCAGTGTGGGTTTGAACTCACAACCCCAGGGTACTGAGGCCGAGGTAAACATAGCTTTGGTATCGAGTCTCGATGTGGGTAAATAACAGAGCAGGATGGATCGTACCGAACAGAGTCCAATGCTAAAGCTGTGTCTGTACTGAAGGTAAAATAGGGGCATCAAGGCCAAAATTATAGTAAGCCATTCACAATACAGATGCTCTGTATATGGGGAGAGATTGCACCGGTACACTAAGGGCTAAGAAGCTGGTACCATAGGTGCCACAGGTATCAAACAGTTGAAAACCCCAATGGACAGAGCGCTGCAGAACTGACAGCCTGCATCAATGATGGATGACGTTAATGCTAGGCATGCATCAAGTGACTAGATGCTGAAAATGCCAGTGAAGCTGGTGATGATATCAATGAATTGTCGATGCTCTCTGGTACCAAAGGGAATTGAAACAACTCAGAAGATCAATCTGTGGAAAGGTGGCACTGGTACCGTATGCTGCTCAGCTGATACCACAGGGGCAGCAGGGTGTCAAAGTGCTGGTAACCTCAAGAAGAGGCACACTTCAGAAATGACAGCCTGCATCGATGGGGTCGAGGAAAGGTATGTATCAAGAGACATAATGCATTAATGCTCATGACGCTTTATGATGTTGATGGAAGAAGTCAATGTTGATGAATCGGTACCACAGAAAAAAGTCCAACTTGCCTGGTACCTGACCCCAGGCCTAGTATCTTCTAACAGAAAGAAAATGCAGGAACAAAATATATAAAAACATTTGTTTGGTAAGGCATTTATTCTTCTTCGTTTTGTTTTTTAGCCCTGGAAGATAGGGAAGAGATCCAGCAGAAAGACCAATAGCACGGGTTGAGTGATAAGAAGGCCGAAAAGCCATTGACGCTTTCAGTAAGGACAAAGGCTGAAAAAAAGGCCTACAGGCCCCAAAATGAAAATAAAGAAATTTACATGAAATGTAAAGGATGTAAAAGAAAGAAATAATGAAAAATACAAAGTGGGAAGGCAAACTTGATTAGACAAAGTTTAGATATGTGTTCTTCAATCTGCGGAAAATGAAAAACTGACAACCTCGCAAACCGGCATCAGGTGGGAAGACACTCAAACTTTTATACTGTCCATACCGGACTCTGTGGATAACGTCACCCATGTTGCTTGCTTGTCCTGGAATAATCATATTTCTTTTTTTTTAAATGCCACCGTAAAGCACCTAACACATGCCTACATTGCAGATATACATGAGCCCTAAAGCTTGTGTGTCTGTATCTATATTTTGCAAGTTCATGCATAAGTTACAGCATGTTATAATTTATGTGCACACAAGTGTACTGTAACTAAACTCCACTCGTGCAAAATGTGTGCATTTAAAGGTTAGTACTTAATAAGAGATTATTTACATTGTATGTGACCAAATACACATGGAATCAGTGTTCTCCCTAGGTTCTTTAAGCCGGGCAGTCCGCCCGGATAATTTAGATGACCGCCCGGCTACCATCCGCTTGTGAATTCTGCTGCTGCCACCCCTGCTCAACATTTTATAAAAAATACGGTTTGAAGATTTCACAGCCTTAGCCCGTAGCGAACTTATGCTCCAGGGCTCTAACGTGTGCGTGCCGGCTTCCCTTCTCTTCCCTCCGAAACCGGAAGTTATGTCCGGGGTGGGGGGAAGAGAAGGGAAGCCGGCACGCACATGTTAGAGCCCTGAAGCATGCGTTCACTAGGGGCTAAGGCGGGAGACAGGTCAGTGAAGCTTACAATTTGCTTTTTTTGCTGCCGAGTCCTGCCTACTTTCTGTTTCCGTGAAGGCAGGACCTGGCAGCATTTCTCCCAATAAGTTGATCGCGATCTTGGGCCGATCAGCCTTCCTCTCTCCCCGACGTCAATTCTGCCATCGGAGAGGAAGTTCTAGCCAGACAATCGCTGCCTGGCTGGGCCGGAACTTCCTCTCTAACGGCAGAATTGAAGTCAGGGAGAGGAATGCTGGTCGGTCCGAAGCAGGGAGAGCTTGGAGAGGCGGCGGCTTTGGGGCCTGTTATCCGATGGCGGCGGCGACTTGGGGGCCTGTTCCCCAATGGCAGCGGCATTGGCTTGGGGGAGGGCAGGGAGAAAGAAAGAAAGAGAGCAGGCAGGGAGACAGAAGGAAAGAAGAGAAACAGAAAAAAAGAAAGGGGGCATGAAGAGAGAAAGAAAGAAACGGCAAGGAGAGAGGAAGAAAAAGTTGGGGGAGGGAATGAGGTCTGGAGGAGAGGAAGCATACAGGCTGAAAGAAGGGAAGAAAGATTGGATGCACAGTCAGAAGAAGAAAGTGCAACCAGAGACTCATGAAATCACCAGATAACAGGTAGGAAAAATGATTTTATTTTAAATTTAGTGATCAAAATGTGTCTGAATTTATATCTGCTGTCTATATTTTACACTATGGTCCCCTTTTACTAAACCGCAATAGTGGTTTTTAGTGCAGGGAGCCTATGAGCGTCAAGAGCAATGCTGGGCATTCAGTGCAGCTCCCTGTGCTAAAAACTGCTATTGTGGTTTAGTAAAAAGGAAGGGGGTATATTTGTCTATTTTTGTATGGTTGCTAGTGAGGTGACAGTGCATAGAGTCATTTGCTTTGACTTCTTTGAAAAAACCCCGGAATAAGAATGATAATTAACATTTTCTATGCGTACAGTGTGCTTTGTGTTTTTAAAAAATTTTATTGTTGGTAGATCATTTTGACTTGGTCATTTTAAAAGTAGCTCGCAAGCCCAAAAAGTGTGGGCACTCCTGCTCTAGAACATCGCTCCTTAGTTTTATCAAGTAGTGCAGTGAGGGGCCAGCACTTTACATCTTATCACCTCATTCTTTCTATTTTCTCCTCATGTACAGCACGGTTCTTTATTCTAAGCAGCTCTGGCACTAACAGTACTACGGGTGCCTTATGCTACTTTCACTACCACTTGCAGTCAGGTTCGGCATTTTATCATGGTTTTGGTTTTTTATTTAGTTTTTCACCAGTATTTTCATTTATTTATTAAAGCAGCCTTTTTTAACAGCCCGATGCCCCTCCCCTATCAGTGTGCATTCAATCTACTGCCGACACTTTTTTGGCGCCTCTTTCAATGGATCAAATATCATAGCCCCACTGTCGCATGTTCACATTTATTCTGCGTACGAGTTTATCTCATCAATGCAGAGACCTTTTCGGTAAGTCCATTTTACTCTCCCTTTTTTACTTTCCCGAGTGCTGTGGTTTTATTCTTTGGTTTTAATAGAAGCTCATTTGAACAATAATTTAGATCTTTCCCAGGCTTCACTTTTCATCTACCCAGTTGGCTTGGCTTTAAAGATACACTCTGTATTCATTTCCCATACGTTTAAAGTTCAAGTTCAAGTTCAATTTTATTTGATAAATCGCCTATAAACAGAGTTTTCTAAGCGATGTACAGTTTAAAACATCTAATGAGTGAACAAACAGTCCTAAAACAAAATTTTAACACATTTTAAAAACAATAATATATATAACAAACATTATTAAAACTTAAGAGGTTCATGACTAACTAGATACACTAGGAAAGAGAGGGCAAAGTTACAATTTTCTTAGTCTAAGAAGGAAGAGACAAAAGGGTAAAAAACACTTAAGGACGGGGCAAAAAAGCAACAAATAATTAGATCTTTAGTTAATAAAAGAATCATTACTTTTGCTCTGTTTAGTCTATATAGTCTAGGCATACTGTTTGTAACCAGCCATCATTTTAAGTATGTATATGCCCTATTTTAGGGGGGGGTTAAGTTCTTTTAGCATGTTATTTCATTAATTCTGAGTTCGGTGTTTTTAGTTTACACATTATTTATTCTTTTCTATGACATGTTCGCATCGCAATTTTACTCAAAAGTATAAATAGGTATCCATATTTCTATTCAAGTTTCATCACGGTGCTCTGGTTTTGGCTCAAGTATTTGTCACTTCCGTCCACCAGGTCTGGCTATCCGTTACCGTCTCATATTTTAGAGACTCACTCGTTATAATTAGCGGTGATCCACGTGTCCCTTCATAATGGACATGTCCGATTTTAGCATTTGGATCTTAGTACTATGGGTTTGGTCTTTTTTAGTTTCCTTTCTATAGTCTGCTTTTCGTCTGGAGTCTTTTGAGTTTAGAATTACATTTTATAACATATTTTTGTGGTTATAATTGCATGACATATCTAAATCGGTCAAGTTATCCTTTGTTTTTATTATTTTTTGTCCCCTCATACAGTGGCAGACCGCCCCGGATGCCAGCCCTAGGGGGGTACACAGCCAGTTGGATTCAGAACTTTCAGAGCTGCTCTACATGGCAACTGCACCTCAGCGCAGCTGCAGTACTTATTCCGAAGCAGAGTCGGCAGCCGCACTGAAGTGCAGGAAGGTCCCACGATGACTGCATTTGCCGTCTCTGCCTCCGGAAGATGTAAGTGACGTTGGAAGGGGTGGACCGGCAGCTGCAGTCATTGTGGAACCTTGCCACAACTCCCAGCTTCTACCAGCCCACCCCCTCCAATGTCACTTATATCTTCCAGAGGCAGAAGCAACAGAAGCAGTTATCATGGGACCTTGCTGATTTGGAGGGAGAAAGGAGCATAGAAGGGTGGTGGAGGGAGAAAAAGGGTGTCAGGGTGGTATGGAAGGGTGGTGGAGGGAGAGAAAGGGGGCAGATGCTGATGAAATTGGTGTGCAGGGAAAGGAGAGAGAGACATAAGGGGGAAGGATACTGGGTGAAATTGGGTTGGAGGGAAAGAAAGGGGGCAGATGCTGATGGAAGTGGGGGGAAGGGAGAGGAGAGAGTGAAATGCCAGGTCATGGGGGTGTGGGAGAGGGAAGGGAAGAAGATGGATGCCAGAATAATAGGGGTGAAGGGAGAGATGGAAGGGGAATAAAAGGAGAGAAGATGCCATATAGAAGGGGCAGAGTGAGGGTAGACAGTGGATGAAAGGAAGAAAGTGACAAGACTATGAGGAAAGCAGAAACCAGAGAAGACAATGTAGAAAAAAAATATATTTATTTATTTTTTTGCTTTAGGGGAGATGCATCGCTGTTTCTGTGGTGTTGCATTGAATGCAGAGTCCAACTTCTTGGTGGTTCAATTTAACCTTTTTCTATTTTATCCCCCCTTTTACAAAACTGTAGAGCGTTTTTTTAGCACTGGTCATGGTGGTAATTGCTCAGAATTCTATGAGAGTCTGAGCTGTTACCACCATGGCTAAAAACCACATTACAGTTTTGTAAAAGGGAGAGGGGTTAGTTTGTGATTACATATTTCATACTAGGCGAAGGTGTTTTCTGTGTTCTGTGTGTTCCAAAGACATGATTTTCAGTTAGGATTGATTGTGTAGGATTCATCTGTACTAGTCTGGCTTGTTTAGTTTTACAATGGGTGTATTGATGTACTGCTCACTGCAGTATGTAAGATGCTGCCTTTTCCTAGGTACACTCTTGTGTGATGTGTAGATTGTTACAAAAAATCATGTTTTTCATACAGATGGGGGGTGTAAAAAAATGATGGGCTTCGGGTGTCACATATGCTAGGTACACCACTGCCTTCATACTTTATATCTACTCCACAAGCCTGCTTTTAGGACCTACAGGGTATGTATCCCTCTGATTCATGACAATTTCACACATTGCAATATATGTGAGCTATAGTTACCTGCAAGTACTGAAAAATAACACCTTCTGAATTGCAGAATGTGATATAATTATTATATAGATATGAAGCTAGGAAAAATATTTGTAGACAAACCTTTTTCATGTAAACTTGTAAAATAAATTAAGAATAGGAAATCTTTGGTTTATACAAGTAAAGTCAGTGTCTGCACTCTGCAGTTCAACTACTGTATACAGTATATAGTAATCTAATGCTAATATAACAGTTTTTAAGATAACCATTGGCAGACAATAGTAACAATGTTCTTATTCTATAAACACATCACATACATGCATGTTTGTGTCCTGCCCATGCTCTGCCACTGCATATGCCCCTTTGTATGTACTATATACAGTAAGTTAAGTGGGTATTTACACAATAGCACATAGATAGAATTTTGATATTTAGATGTATAGACAAAGGCACATAAATGTTAGTACCTAATTTATATAATTTCTTCAAACCTGCCCGATACAAGACAGTCAATAAATGCTTGTAGAAAGAAATTCTATACAAACTATGAATTGCACAGTAGGTAGCATTCCCCAAGAAGTTAAATGGTTTTTAATCTCTCTTTTTCTGGTGTAGAAATGAATGCAGTCTTGGTGTTTCTGGTTTAGATTTTGTCTGTTACTTCCTAAATTGTGGCCCCTTAAATCACATTTGAAAGGGACTATTCTGTGCATATGTGAGACTGTGGTATGGTATTCTGTTTTTCTAGACAACTACATAGCAGTCCAGCTTATACTGATGTTCTAGGAACAGTTGTAACATTTTTAATCTTAAAAAGCTAGGTAGGGTTGCTGTTTCACTCTTGGGAGTTAGTGCTGTGATGGCATGGTGAATTTGCTATACTCGTTGCAGGCCTGCCTTGTGTCCTGGTGATCCAGTGGTGAGCCAGGACAGGAGTGATCCTTCCCGCATCCTTTCCCGGCTAACTGTTAACCACCCCGTTTCCCTCCCAGCTCCCAGACCCCTCTCCAATATATCTTTAGAACCCTGGATGTCTATCAGTGAAGCGGGACAGGAACTTGTGCAGCAATTTTTGATTGTGGTTTTGCACGGGGCAGGAATGAAGAAAAATTGCTCCTGACCTGCTTCACTGCTAGACCACCAGGGTTCAAAAGGTATGTTGGGTCCAGGAGGGGGGAGAGAAGTGGGGTGGTTAACAGTTGTCCAGGACAGGACGCAGGAAGGATCACTCCTGTCCTGGTTCACCGCTGGACCACCAGGACTTAAGGCAAACCCACGGGAGGCCTGCAACAGGTCTGGGAGTCGGGAGGGAGGCAGGGTGCTTAACAGCTGGCCAGGATAGGATGCAAGAAAGATTGCACCTGTCCTGGCTCACTGCTGGACCACCAGGGCTTAAGGGAGGCCTGCAGTGGGCATCAGAGTCTGGGTGCAGAACTAGGCAGGAAGGGAGGGAGGTAGGGAAGGAAGGAGAGAAGGAGGGCTGGATGCAAGGCAGGTTTATATTTGAGTATATACGATACTCCTTTTCACCAATTTCCCAGCTCTATCTACATTCTCCTACATAGTTCCTGAATGCCTGTACTCTCACCCAGCATCTTCCCTTTCTTTATTTTCTTTCTCCATGTGTCTGCATCTCCCCTTTCTCACACTGTACCTCCATCCATCACTTCCACTTCCTTTCATCTTCCCCCAATCAGCTTTTCCCCTTTTACTCATCATACCCCATGCAGTTTCTCCCATTCCTCCCATCTTCTGGGACTTTTTCAAGCATTATTTATAGTCCTTTTCTTCTCATCCCTTCATCAGCACTTCACTGTCACTCATCTCCAATCCACCTCCAATCCGTTGTGTCTTACCCCCTATCCTGGCTCCCATTTCCTCTTCTTCCACTCTCTTTCAAAGATGTCTCCCCTTCTTTGTCTCTCATTCTCTCCATAGCCCTCTTTCTTTCCCCTTTCCTCAGTTGCTACTGCTACTTCACCTCCATTCTCAGAATCCTTAGTAATCTCTTACTTTTCTCCCATGTGTCTTTCTCCCATCTCCTTTCTCCCTTCCCCAGCATCTGCTCACTTATTTCCTTCTCCAGATTCATTAACATTGTCTTTCATTCTCATTACATCTATCTCTTCACCCTACCATCTCCGCCTTCTCTTGTATATGTCTTTGTTTCCCCACCCGCACCCACTATCTGCCTTATCTTTCTTAAAATTCCCCTGACATCAGTCTCCTTGTCCACACTCTCCCCTAATCATCTGTATTAGTCTCCTTCTCTTGGCCCCAAAATTAGAATCTGCCAGTGTAAGCCTCAGACACAGCATCAAATCTCTTCTTCTACTCCATTATTATCTGCACTTTGCTCCTAACCCACCCTCCATGTTGGCACCAGCCCCTTTCTCCCAATCATAGCCCCAATCTTCACTAGCACCATCCCCTTTTTTCATCACCATCATTTGTCAGCATCAGCTCCCTTCTAACATCTTCAACCTCCATCTTTATTGATTAATTTCTTCTTTGTAAATGTACATAAAAAAAAAATAATGGTGTAATTTGAGTATACTGAAGAATATTTATAAATGTGCATAGCAATTACTTTTCTAATCTATTAATTATTATGTCACTTTTTATACAGTAGGTATTACTTCCCTGAAATTCTCCAAAATCTTTGGGAGCACTATTTATTCATTCCAAATTTCTTATAGACCGCTTCCTCAGATCAACATCTTTCCAAACTTTTGTTCAAAATCATAGATTAATAGTAAAATATAAAATAAGAGACAAAAAAAACCCCAAACAAAAAAACCACACACACAAATGTGTTATAAATTTCATTGCACAGAATGGATCCCACTAGATAATATTGGAACTGGCAAATATCATAAATTTATTTTTAATTTTTTTTATTTGTTTATATATCACTTATAGCCCAAGTGGTTTACATTCAGGTACTCAATCATGGTGTCAGGTCAAAAGCGCGCCGGGACAAAGGCGCGCGCTGACAATTGAGCGCAGTGCGCGCCGCCGCACTGCTCTAAATTACTGTTTTTAGTGCTCCGATGGGGGGGTGTGGGGGGGAACCCCCCACTTTACTTAATAGATATCGCGCCACGTTGTGGGGGCGTTGTGGGGAGTGTGGGGGGGTTCTAACCCCCCACATTTTACTGTAAACTGAACTTTTTCCCTGTTTTTAGGGAAAAAGTTCAGTTTACACTAAAATGTGGAGGGTTACAACCCCCCAAACCCCCCATAACGCCGGTGCGATGTCTATTAAGTAAACTGGGGGGGTTCCCCAACAAAACCCCCCGTCGGAGCCCCTAAAAACTTTAGAGCGGCGCAGCGGCGTGCGCTGCGCTCAATTGTCGGCGCGTGCTTTTGTCTTTCGCGCCGTTGTCTATGAACCCTCAATCATTTTTCCTTATCTGTCCTGGTGGGCTCACACTCTACCTAATGTACCTGGGGCAATGGGGGATAAATACCATGGTATGATATAAACTGAAAGGTAATTTCCTAGTAATTAAAAGAAATACAAAATTAAGGCTTAAAGTAGCAGCACCTTTAATTGATAATAGAGAGAATACTGCTACAGTACTTTTTATAACAGCTTCTAAAATATGTGATTTTCTTTTAAGTTAGCTAAAGTAAAGCAGAAATTCTTTCAGAAGTGATGTCATTCTTTATTCAGCAATGTCTTTTATATACAGATTTTTATACCTAACAAGCAGCTGAAGATGTTGTCAAGGATACAGGCATACAAATAGAGGGTGAACTGTTCTCAGTCCAAACTGAATTTATTTCTAATACCAAATACTGGTCCTGTAGGTATAGTTTGCAGCAGGTGTGTAGCCTTGCTTCTATTTTTATTAATATCAGCTCAGCAATAAATTATGCATTACAGCTGGAAAACTGTGTAACATTGCTCCAGTAGACATCATCATTAGGCATGAGTAATTTTTCCACAGTAATGAAAGGCAAATAAAAATGTGAAAAGCAGACAAATTGTAAAATTTCATTTCCAACTAGACTGGCACTACTTTGTTTCATAGATATGAGTAAAAACTTAAGATGTAGATAATAATCCAAAAAAGATAAATTTGTAACAAAATTTTCAAGAGTTCTACCTCATTCATCTACTGAGTATAATAGTTAACAGATCTTAGCAGTAATCCAAACATAATATGGCGATAAATTTATAAAAAAGCATCTATGTGAAAAGTCCTGCAAGGCATCTGTTTTATTCCTACAATATTTGTTTTTATACTAGTCAAATTTTTACATAATTCTGCTCATTCTTTGTTGGGATACTAGTCCTGCGTTTTATTTTGAGTTTTCTTTCCTTCACTTACCCCCTTCTTCTATTAAACTGTGCTAGCAGTTTTTAGCACAGAGAGCCACACTGAATGGCCCGTGCTGCTCCTGATACTCATAGGAACTTTATGAGCGTTGGGAGCAGCGCAGGCCATTCAGCGTGGCTCACCGCGCTAAAAACTGCTAGCGCAGTTTAATAGAAGTAACCTTTAACTATTTTCACCTGTTTTGTTTGGATAAAAGCAACTTTTTGCCTCTCTGCACTTTTAAAGCAAGCACCTTTTCTCTCTGAGCTGCATCCTATATAATAAAACATTAGCGGCGCATGCGCTTTAAAAAAAAGCATGATTCCTGTCGCTGTGGTGTGTGATCCGTGGCCGTGTTCCATTTTAGAATCCGGCCAGGGATCACTTTGGCCACTCCCCTCCTCCCGCCCTCACCAACCCGAAGCAAGCTCAACACACCTCCCGCCCTCACCTCACCAACCCGAAGCAAGCTGGAACATACCTCCCACCCTCGCTCACCGCTGCCGCTGATCCTCTTCGCCGGCTTTGGCGAGCCTCGCAGGCTGCTTTCCGGCCTCGGTGGCACATTCCCTCTGACGCATGGGATCGCGTCGGGGGGGGAGGTGCTTCCGGGTTGAGGAGTGGCCTGCGAAGTTCGCTGGGGCCGGCCACCACGATCGCAGCCTGCTTTGAAGAGGAGCAGGCCAGAAGACGCAGGGATGGAGGGAGGGTAAGCAGGGGGATTAATTCAGGGGGCCGTAGGGAGAGGGAAAGGGGGCTGCTTTGGGGGGAGGGGTGTGCTGAGGGGAGACAGTTTTGCTCTGGGGGAAGACAAGGGGCCATGGAGAAATAGGGAGAGGGAAAGGGGGCTGCTTTGGGGGGGAGGTGTGCTGGGGACAGACAGTTTTGCTCTGGGGGAAGACAAGGGGCCATGGAGAGACAAGGAGAGGGAAAGGGGGCTGCTTTGGGGGAGGGGTGTGCTGGGGGAGACAGAAGGGGCCATGGAGAGATAAGGAGAGTGAAAAGGGGCTGCTTTGGGGGGGAGGTGTGCTGGGGGCAGACAGTTTTGCTCTGGGGGAAGACAGAAGGGGCCATGGAGAGACAGGGAGAGGGAAAGGGGGCTGCTAAGGGGGGGAGGGGTGTGCTTAGGGCAAATAGCTTTGCTCTGGGGGGGAAGACAGAAGAGGGCCATGGAGAGACAGTTAGGGAGAAGGAAAGGGGGCTGCTTTGGGGGGGAGGTGTGTGCTGGGGGCAGACTGCTTTGCTCAGGGGGGGGGAAAGACAGAAGGACACAGACAGCAGCCAAGGAGAGAGAGATAAAGAAACACAGACAGACACATCTATTCTAGCACCCGTTAATGTAGCGGGCTTAAAGACTAGTTCATAATAAAAAGCCTCCAGTGATTGGCATCAATCAGATTTTCAAAGGACACTAGGATAAAAAACTGCAAAACAAGGAAACCATAACTACAATCTGTGAGTTGGAGTTCCGATCTTTAACATGAATTTTCTATAATTTTCTGATATACAGCTAAATCACCTTCTGCATTAAAACTTACAAATAATTTCACAGGAGTGAATACATAGTCATTTGATTTAATCTTCAGTGAACAGAAGAGCCTTGTAAGATATTAGATGATGGACTTTAAAAACTATTTTGCTTTGTTTCAAGAAAAAAATCAGCATGTTTACCAAGAAAACTAAAGTTTGTGAAACTTTGAAAAACCAACGTGAAAAATCCTGTTCAAAGCACTTCCTTCTGATCACATTCCAGAGGGCTGTTAAGCCTAAGTACCCTATTGTTTTGTTAAATATCTTTCACTAGCTCTGCCTGCTTTGACCCAGCAATAGTAAGCAAGGATCACCGCGCAATCATAATTCAATTTGACGTAAGCAGCACATTTGATCTAGTAGACTTCAAGGCCCTGATTCTATAAAGGGCGCCTAAGTCATGCCTAACGTTAGGTGTGTTTTAGACGTCCAATCTAAGCAGTTAATGAGCCAATTAAGGGTCTTAACAAGCAATAATTGGCGCTTAGGCATCCATAGGACGTAGACGCCACTTTATAGACACAGCCACAATTTTATGGACACCCATGTTTAAAACTTGCGCCTAACTCAATAGGCATGGGCGTGGAATGGGCGTGGTTTGGGCAATGACTCTATTTGGGCGTCCTTTGATTCATTTACATAACACTGAGCAACCTAGGGCGTCCATATAATGCCTATATTGTAGGCGAATGAAAACCAGGTCTACTTTTGAGCTTAGTTTGGGCTTCAAATAGATCTGAGTTCTATGGATGGACTTAGGCACAGTTTGGATGTCCTTAATGGGCTTTGCTAAATAGCTCTCTGGGTTTTTATTTTTGCTTTATTAAGCTCAAAATACATTTCATAAGGCAACGCATAAATGGGGCACATCAAAACAGATATATTGCATGCAAAACCTTCTATTTTTGTGGACAAACTGCAATGTTATTTGCTAATTAGAGGAAAAGATTCATTAACTGAAGCACAGTACATAAAAAACATAGCTTTAGTTTTCTTGCTAAAAAGCTACCCTTTTTATCCTGACTAAACAGTACTTCAATCAGCTCATTCTTGACAGTAAAGAAAGCAGTTGACAAAAATATATATATTGCATACATAATTTCATTTGCAAAAGCTTAAAAACAGGAAAAAGCCATATACAGACCTTAGCATGGCTTTTACTTCATTGCAAATGGAGGTTTGCAGCTGCCCAATGGTGACCTCATTGTGAGATCATCAAGGTGCACCTGCAAGGTAGAATGCCACATTTAAAATATGTGCTGGGGGAGCTGGTTGGGATTTGAACCCATGATCTCTGGAAGATGAACATAGGGCTTTTACTTATTGAGCTATAGCAGTTTCCAGGCAGGTATCAAGGCAGAAAAAGACCTGAATAGTCCATCTAGTCTACAAACCTGATTCAATCTAAAAATTTGTTGTTCTTTTTTTTTTTCTTCCTCTTCTTAGCTATTTCTGGGCAAGAATCCAAAGCTCTGTCCGGTACTGTTCTTAGGTTCCAACTACTGAAGTCTCTGACAACGCGTACTCTAGTCCATCTACACCAGGGGTGTCCAACCCGTGAAGTATTTTGTGTGGCCCCGGTCGAGGGCGATGCAGTGTTTTCCTGTGCTGCCCCCGGGTGTTTATCGTCTTGCCGGCTCCCTCCTCTGTCTTGCTGCAGCGTTTGTGCAGCCCCAGAAAAAATTTTTTCGGCCAACGTGGCCCAGGGAAGCCAAAAGGTTGGACACCACTGATCTACACCCTCACAGCCATTGAAGTCCTCCCCAGCCCATCCTCCACCAAATGGCCATATACAGACACAGACCATGCAATATTTACTATTATTTTCTGATTCTAGATCCTCTCTGTTCATTCTTTTTTGAACTCCATCACCATTTTCATCTCCACCACCTCTCTCAGGAGCGCATTCCAGGCATCCACTACCCTCTCCATAAAGAAGAATTTCCTAACATTGCTCTTGAATCTACCACCCCTCAACCTCAAATTATGTCTTCTGGTTTTACCATTTTCCTTTCTCTGGAAAAGATTATGTTCTACGTTAATACCTTTCAAGTATTTGAACGTCTGAATCATATCTCCCCTGTTCCTCCTTTCCTCTAAGGTATACATATTCAGGACTTCAAGTCTCTCCTCGAATGTCTTTTGTCACAAGCCTCCTATCATTTTCGTCGCCCTCCTTTGGACCGCTTCAAGCCTTTTTGTGTCCTTCGCCAGATACGGTCTCCAAAACTGAACACAATACTCCAAGTGGGGCCTCACCAATGACCTGTACAGGGGCATCAACATCATCATTCTTCTACTGGTTACGCCTCTTTTTAAACAGCCCAGCATCCTTATGGCAGCAGCCACCGCCTTGTCGCATTGTTTTTTCACCTTTAGATCTTCGGACACTATCACACCAAGGTCCCTCTCCCCCTCCGTGCATATCAGCTTCTCCCCTCCCAGCATATACGGCTCCTTCCAATTGTTAATCCCCATATGCATTACTCTGCATTGAATTTAGTTGCCAAATATTAAACCATTCCTCTAACTTTTGTAGGTTATCATATCACAGCGCAGTTGCTGGTTTGAATCCCAGACAGACACTTTGTCTGATGGAAGAGAAATAAATAAAAGCATTAAACAAATCCAACTCCTAATATTACAATTATAATGAAAAACAGCATACAATTGCCATTCTAATAACATATTAATAAAATATTATAACATTAAAGACATTGTTTGGACGTCTAAATCTTACCTAAAACCTGATTCTCTAAAGGACGCCTAAACAGTGCTGAACTCTGCTGAGCGCAATTCTACAAAGGGCGCTTAACTTTAGACGCATTTTGCAGAATCAGGGCTCAAATGTCCAAGATCTTCAGTGATTTGGGATTTAGCGGCCCAGTCCTCTCCTGGTCCCAAGGCTTCCTAACCATTCGGCACTATGCTGTACGTAAGGATGGTGAACTTTCTGATAGCTGGCACCCTCCCTTTTAAAACCTTTTAAAAGCATTTCTGCACCAAGACAAAGAGTCAACCCTGAAGTAACTGAAGTGGTATGTAAAAGCCCATTTCTGAACTGTCTAATGCAACTCTTGGGATATAAAAATAAGCCAATAATGACTATTGAACTTGTAACTATATATTTGTAACTATGACCTAACTGTATTAATAACTGTACTGATCTACCTGTACTAGCAACTCTATTGAATGTCCATGTCAAACTGTTAATTATAACTTCTTGGGTAACTGATCCAACCTTGAACTGAATAGGTAAAGGCAGAATAGAAAACCTGATTAACATAACAGCTTGATATACCACACATCTCGAGGGCATCTGGATGGTTTTAAATAATATATCAAAGGAAAAGAAGAGGAAGAACATTCATAAAACACAAATTTAATCAAGTAATGTTAAAAAGGGTGAAAGGTTAAAAGAGAGAGATAAGAGGAACTACAAAACAATCATAGTAAAGATGGGAAGGGAGAGGGAAGGTAAAGGTTACTGCTTGTCATCAGAGATTGTCCTAAGCTAATTATTAAAACATTACAAAGGAAAGTTTTCAGTGCAGATTTAAATTTGTCTAATGCGGGCTCCTAACATAGATACAAAGGCAGGGCATTCCAAAGTATGGGTTCTCTAAATGAATAAATAATGTGTCATGTTGTATCATACGTGATTTGTCATGTGGTTGGGATTATTAGGTAATTGTGCTGAGAGGAACGAAGGGAGCGAGTAGGAAACAGGGAATGAGAAGTACATCCAAATAAAGAGGAGTTTACTCTTTCTAATAAAAAAAAAAAACCCAAACCTAGAATTAGGGGGCATGCTATGAAGGTTCTAAATATATACCTATTGCACTAGAAAGACTACTACCCAGTGGTAATTTCAGGTCCTCTAAGGTTCAATGAATCAACATCAGAAGAGTGTTCCTGCATTCAAAATGGTTGTGTTTTTCAATTATGTGCACAACTTAAATAATAAGATAAGCTGCGGATGCTGTTTTCAAACTTAGGCCACCATAGACCTTGAGTACCGTATTTTCGCGGATATAACGCGCGCGTTATACGCGTTTTTACCTACAGCGCATACCCCTCGCGCGTTATATGCCTGAGCGCGGTATATAAAAGTTTTTAAACATAGTTCCCACCCCGCCCGACGCCCGATTCACCCCCCCAGCAGGACCGCTCGCACCCCCACCCCGAACGACCGCTCGCACGCGCTCCCACCCGCACCCGCATCCACGATCAGAGCAAGAGGGAGCCCAAGCCCTCTTGCCCGGCCGACTCCCCGACGTCCGATACATCCCCCCCCCCCGGCAGGACCACTCGCACCCCCACCCCGAAGGACCGCCGACTTCCCGACAATATCGGGCCAGAAGGGAGCCCAAACCCTCCTGGCCACGGCGACCCCCTAACCCCACCCCGCACTACATTACGGGCAGGAGGGATCCCAGGCCCTCCTGCCCTCGACGCAAACCCCCCTCCCCCCCCAACGACCGCCCCCCCCAAGAACCTCCGACCGCCCCCCCAGCCGACCCGCGACCCCCCGGGCCGACCCCCACGACCCCTCCACCCCCCTTCCCCGTACCTTTGGTAGTTGGCCGGACAGACGGGTTGGGCCCATGTGCCTCAGGCCGCGCCCCCAGGTGGGACCTAAGGCTCCAGGGCCTATTCTGATTGGCCCACGCGCCTTAGGCCCCACCAGTAGGCGGAGCTTTAGGACGGATGGGCCAATCCGGCCTCATTCCTTCGTTGGCTGCCTGCCGGACAGGCGGGTTTGGCTCCCGTCTGTCCGGCCAACTACCAAAGGTATGGGGAAGGGGGGTGGGGGGGTCGTGGGGGTCGGCCAGGGGGGTCGCGGGTCGGCTGGGGGGGCGGTCGGAGGTTCTTGGGGGGGGCGGTCGGGGGGGGGAGGGGGGTTTGCGTCGAGGGCAGGAGGGCCTGGGATCCCTCCTGCCCGTAATGTAGTGCGGGGTGGGGTTAGGGGGTCGCCGTGGCCAGGAGGGTTTGGGCTCCCTCCTGGCCCGATATTGTTGGGGAGTCGGCGGTCCTTCGGGGTGGGGGTGCGAGTGGTCCTGCCAGGGGGGGGGATGTATCGGACGTCGGGGGGGGCATCAGGCTTTCAGGATGGGGACAGACCTTCAAGGGGGGACAGGACTTCAAGGGGGGACAGTGCACGGAAAGTCAGGGGGGGGTGAACAGAGAGTCGGGGCAGCGCACGGAAAGTCAGGGCAGTGCACGGAAGTCAGGGGGGGTGAACGGAGAGTCGGGACAGCGCACGGAAAGTCAGGGCAGTGCACGGAAGTCAGGGGGGGTGAACGGAGAGTCGGGACAGCGCACGGAAAGTCAGGGCAGTGCACGGAAGTCAGGGGGGGTGAACGGAGAGTCGGGACAGCGCACGGAAAGTCAGGGCGGGCGAAAGGAGCGTCGGGCATCATGCGCGGTATACCCATGAGCGCGGTATACAAAAGTTTTTGTACATATCATCGTGATTTCTGCACGCTATACCCGTGTGCGCGTTTTACACGGGTGCGCGTTATATCCGCGAAAATACGGTAAGTGAGCTCAACTACATTTAGGTGCTCCAGTGTGAGTTTAAACTATAATTTTATAATGGAATGTGCGCACCCAGATGTTATTATAGAAAAGGCACTTCATGTGCTACATCAGATTGCCTAGATCTAAGTGCTTTTTTAAATTTTTTTCCCTCTTTTAAGGTTGTTAAACAAGGATTAAACATTTGAAAGGCATTTCCTTGAATAAGGCAGTGTACTGCCTGCAGAAATTACTTCAATAACATTGCCCACTTTATAATTCCATGTTCATGTTTACTTTTACCCAAAGTAGATTTGGAATGAGGATTGACGCTTATAGTTCTGCATATTCAAAAGTATATGTACTTGCATAAGTTAACATGCACAAATGTGGGCAGATGGGTTTTTTTTGTCTTGGGATAATTTTCAAAGTAAAAGTGTGCACATACTTTCAGTTTGAAAACCCAACAAAGTCTACAGAATAAAATGTACAAACGTATTTTTCATCTGTGTAGGCAGTTATAAAATGACCCCCAATACATCCAACCCTGCAAATAGAAAAAGCAGATCACTGAGATGAAAGATGGTGTCATTGTTGAGGATCCAGTGAAATCCTCAGCTCAATGTGCAACAGCAGCTAAGAAAACAAATACAATGTTAGGAATTATCAGGAAAAGAATGGAAAGCAAAGATGAAAATGTTATAACGCCTCTGTATCGCTCTATGGTATGGCCACGATTTGAATTATGTGTGTAGTTCTGGTCGCTGTATCTCAAGAAAAATATATCGCAATTCGAAAAGGTATAGAAAAGGGCGACGAAAATTATAAAAAGGATGGGATGACTTCCCTCTAAGGAAAGGCTAATGAAACTAGGGCTCTTCAGCTTGGAGAAGAGACAGGGGAGCTATGACAGAGGTCTATAAAATATCGAGTGGAGTGGAACAGGTAGATGTGAATCGCTTGTTTACTCCTTCAAAAATAATTAGGACTAGAGGGCATGCGATGAAGCTACTAAGTAGTAGATTTAAAACAAACCGGAAAAAATATTTCTTTACACAAAATGTAATTAAACTCTGGAATTTGTTTCCAGAGAATGTAGTGAAATCAGTTAGCAAGGTTTAAAAAAAGTTTGGATAATTTCCTAAAAAAGAAGTCCATAAGCCATTATTGAGATGACTTGGGGAAATCCACTGCTTATTTCTGGGATACTGGGCTTGATGGACCTTCAGTTTGTCCCAGTATGGCAATTCTTATGTCCTTATAGATATAAGTACTTTTGGGTTTTGAGAGAATCATGTATTTCTGAAACATCCAGGAGTGTTTTCAGTGCATTCTTAGCTCATTTAGCAGTGCAATACATCATATCTCTAGATTGCTATCCATATGTATAAGGTCAAGTATGGGAGTTAAAATTTAGCTCTTTGTTCTAGTCAGTATATAGCTGCCAACACAGAGCACCAGTATAGGGGTGCTAAAAGTCAGTCAACTCCTGACTCACACTGGGGTTTGTAGATTCCATTCCCAAAAAGCATACTGTATATCAAATGTTTTCCTGATATAACCCCAAAATTTAGTATGATGCAATATATTTTTTTTTATTCTACATTACTTTGCTTAAAGGAGATAGAAACATAGAAACATAGAAAATGACGGCAGAAAAGGGCCACAGCCCATCAAGTCTGCCCACTCCAACAACCCTCCCCTAATCTACACTCTATCACTCGTCCCCAAGCTGCCCTCCTCTATGCTACCCTCGTAGGGATAGATTTTAAGAATAAATGGGATGCCCACGTCGGATCCCTACGAGGGTAGCATAGAGGAGGGCAGCTTGGGGACGAGTGATAGAGTGTAGATTAGGGGAGGGTTGTTGGAGTGGGCAGACTTGATGGGCTGTGGCCCTTTTCTGCCGTCATTTTCTATGTTTCTATGTTTCTATCTCCTTTAAGCAAAGTAATGTAGAATAAAAAAAAATATATTGCATCATACTAAATTTTGGGGTTATATCAGGAAAACATTTGATATCTACTCAAGTTCAAAGTAGTAATTTAAAGTTTGGCACTACTTCATAAGGTCTTTTCCAAACAGTGATATAGTACATTGTGCTATCGTGTTCTTCCAGCCCAATTCTGTCTTCTTTCTTTCAGCCAAGAAAGAGACATGCTCATCATATGAAAGGGCAAACTTCTTGACACTTTGTTTAAATCATGGCTATTCTCATTAGCTTTTGCTTTTAATAATGTATGAAAATATTTTGACAGATTTTTATTTATTTCTAAGAAAAAAAAAATTTGGGCCTGATATATCAAGAGTTCTTGCTCATTCTTTTTCTGTGGGAAAATCAATGGTAGGTTAGACTTCTTTTCTTCCTTTTTATTTCTCTAATAAATATTTTTGTCACAAATTTAGATATATAGGGATAATTTTATAAGAAACTTGAGCATTTAATAGGTTAAGACAACATAGTTCCTATTTACCCAGGACAAGCAGGCAGCATATTCTCACATATGGGTGACGTCATCCACAGTGCCCCAAAGCGGAAACATGCAAAAGAGCTGTTGCACTTTAAGAACTTTAGAAAGTTTGCAACTGACTGAACTGCGCATGCACAAGTGCCTTCCTGCCCGACGTAGGCGCATGTCTCCTCAGTTCAATGTTTTCCGTGTTGTTCAGTCGCGCCATTGAACATTCGTTAAATTTTTGTGCTTGCCTTCCCTATCGCGCATATTTTTTACATATATGTCTTACTCATTTTTCTTGCATATAGTTTTCTTTAAAAAAAAGAAAAGAACTCTCCGTTTCTTTTTTTTTTTGTTGTTTAGCCGTTTTTTACAGTGGGGCCTTTGTCTCCGCCTCAGTTCTCAAATTTTGACTTGGCAGAGGCGGTTTTCCCTTCCATGTCCTGCCCATTAACCAGTTTTAAAACATGTGGCAGGTGCCAGAGCACTATTTCTTTAACTGATCCCCACAAGTGGTGTATCCAGTGCCTGGGCCCAGACCACTGCATAGAATCTTGTTCGCGCTGCTCTACACTTCAGAAGCATTCCATTAAAAGCTGCCTTCTCCAACAGAAACTACTCTTCATTACCATGAAGACATCTCAAGTAACTTCAACACCATCCAAGTCCTTGACGTCAAATACATCACCATCGTCTGAGGTACCTGCTTCCATGTCAGTGTCACAGGCGATAGCCCCGTCAGGTAAACCAGCTAAGAAGTCACCAGCTTCCCAGACAGTGTCTCAGGCCACTAAGGTACAGAGTCAAGTTATACCGGTCAAACAGAGACCATTAATGTGGCTCACTTCAACTTCGAGGGGTGCATCTTCATCTGACATCCTCACCGGAGCGAGCCGCGGCACCTTTGATACCGGCGTCCAAGCCACAGGTATCGGTGCAAGGCTTCAAAGAAAAGTTCAATGCTCTCCTTAAATGGAGTTTGGGGATATGTTCCAGATGGTTACTCCCATCTCAGCTCCTCCAGTACCAGCCCAGCCTAAGCGTTGCTCCATGCAAGATGCAGGTACCACTACTGCCTCATCGGTACCACCTTCTCGACACCGATCATTGTCATCAAGCCATGCTTCTTGGTACCAGTCATCAAGACACTGGTCTCCTTCACTGAAGCATCGCTCCTCCAGGTACCAGTCTCCTCCATCTAAGTGTCCCTCCTCAAAGCATTGCACACCTTTACCAAAGTATCATTCTTTAAGGCACCGATCACCTTCTCCTGAACGCATGCAGAGGAAGCGTCATTCTTCTGGGCATAAGTTTAGTCGGTCCAGACATTCGTTTCCACGTCTTCCATCTACCAAGTCTGGCAAGCATTCTTCTAAGTCCAAGCACATTTCTCCCATGCGCTCGGACAAGCGCAAGAAGGCTGTTTTCACCTGCTTCATCAAGTCGGTACCGTCCAAAATGTAGGTACCAGTCTCCTTCCATTCCTGTGGATACAGATCTACATCTCCAGTCTGTTCATGAGGCATTTCCATCTTCTACGAAAGCTTATGGTTCCCAGCTAGCCCATTCTCCTCACTCTACTTCCCATAGGGAGCCTTCTCCTTCTGAACCAGTCTCTTTTACCCATTTCATCAGGTAGATGAATAAAGATCTGGCAGTAAAATTCCAAATATTCAGAGGAGTATATGGAGACCATGGATATCAAACATCCTCCTAAAGAATTACTTAAGCTTCCTTTACATGGTATTCTGAAAGAAACTTTATGTAAGCATTGGGACTCCCCTTATTCTGTACCAGCTGCTCCCAAGAAGCTTAACTCTCAATATAGGATCATCTCTATTCCTGGTTTTGACAAGCCTCAGCTCTCTCAGTCTCTCATAGTGGAGTCACTCTTAAGAAATTTGCTCTTTCCAAAATCTACGCTACTATCCTTCTAGGATGTGAGGGTCAATCAATGGACAGGCTTGGTAGGTGTCTCTACTAGAATTCCATGTTCACTAATAGTCATAAATTACAACTTTTATTTCACTTGCTATTTGAAGTACTGGGTCAAAGCTATGCCAACTTACTTCAAATATCTGCCATCACATTGGAAATCAGAGTTTCAGCACATGTTCCATACTCTTCAGCATCTTAGGCAACACATGGTGCAATCCTCTTACGATGCCTTTGAGCACTCACAATAAATAGTCACCTTGATTCATAAAATTCAACATCAAAACTAAATATATATGTGCATGTGAAAAGCTCAGACTCACAATCAACCATAAGAGATAAACACGGAGCTGGTTGCTAACGAGACCATCATAGCTGATCACTGAAGAAAAGATGGTTCAGGGAGGTATGGCAGAACTCTATAAAATACTGAATGGAGTGGAACAGGAAGATGTGAATCGCTTGTTTACTCTTTCCAAAAATACTAGGACTAGGAGGCATGCAATGAAGCTACTAAGAAGTAGATTTTTTTAAAAACCCAGAGAAAATATTTCTTCACTCAACATGTAATTAAACACTGGAATCCATTGCCAGAGAATGTAATGAAAGCTGTTATTTATATGTTTTCTATACCGCTTAAGAACTAAACAGTTCACATGAGAAATAACAAACATAATAATTATAATAAACTAAAATCTTAAAATCAACAGGGGAGAACTAGCTTTTCTTTTCCTAAGAACTATTAAGTCATAAGAATGCGGTGACAAGCAATTGAGTTTTTAGCTGCTTCTTGAATTGAAACCAATCAATACATTGTCAAAACTGACCCCCAAAGCATTCCGCATCTTAACACCAGCTATGTAGAATGTCATTGCTCTGGTGTCTGCATAGTAACCTTGATTCCTTAAGGTTAATAAATTTTTATTTTCAGATCGTAAAGATCTGCCTGGTTTATAGTTTGCAACGACTTGTTGAAAATACCACGATGTTTGATGGATCACAGAAATAACCTTGTATTGTATTCAAAATAAAACTGGTAACCAGTGTAATTTCTTCAAAATTGGTGTCATATGTGTCATTCTATCTACACCCAAAATTAACCTGGCCGCAGCATTTTGTATCATTTGTGACACTCTTCCTCTTGTCTTAGAAATTCAAAGGTAGAGTGCATTGCAATAGTCCAACCTTGACAAAACCATCCCTTGTATAAAAGTTCTAAAATCATAGGTTGAGATCAATGATTTAAGGCAATGAAGCATTTGAAGTTGACCAAAACATGTCATTTCCTTCTTAACAGGTAATGTAACCCATAACACACATAAGGATTCAGGCCATGTCTCTTCCCCACTTCTCCTTACAAATATTACCTGTTTTTTCTAAATTTAAACACAGGCCATGACCACTCATCCATTCTTCTATCTTTGACATATAACCATTTATAGAGTATTGCAGATCTGCCCCCTCCCCCCCATACTTGTGTACTACAAAGAAGAAGAAATCATTGTCGGCATATTGTTGATATAAGATTTGCAATTGTTCAAACACTTCTAACAACGCCACATATATATTAAACAGTAGCACTGATGAGATCCTTGAGGTACACCTCTCCCAACTGAAGCCTCCTCTAATGCTGTACAACCATCATACACTCTAAAAGTATGGTCAAATAGGTACAATTTAAACCATTGCAAAATAGTACCTCTTATTCATAAATTTTCCAGTTTTCTCATTAAATTTAAATCAACGTAGTCAAAAGCACCAGAAATGTCAATTAAAACCCTGCAGTATGTCACATGTTCATTCATGCCCTGTCTCAAAGCATCCACAACAGACATTAACAACAGTTCTACACTATGGACCTTTCGAAACCCAAACTGATGATGATTTAAGTACTCATTCCAATCAACAAATTTGACTAATTGGCTTAATACTACTTTTTCCAAAACTTTCCCTAAGAATGGTATTGGGCGATAATTAGTCATCTGGTCAACACTTATGCCTCGCTTCTTAATTAGTGGCTTAATCGTGGATTGTTTACATCATTCTGGATATACTTCTTCTAGAGATTTATTCACTAATTTCGTAACAAAAGAAGCTACTTGTTCTGCAAGCTACCAAATAATCTCTACTGAACAGGCATCCATCAGAGTTTGTGTTGGCATGCACCCTTTAATAACCTTCATTATCTCATCCTACACCACATTATCAAACACACTCTATGATTCGTTCACTGGCTCCCCCTTGTAAATCAATTAAAGAAAAATCATTTAAACTGTCATTAACACACTTCAATTTATTTTTCAGAAATTACATATAACAGTTAACATCAGGGTAACTACTACCCTGTTGGTCATCCCTCTCTTTTATCAAATAATGAACAGTATGATATAATTCTCTCAGTCTATTAATCACATTTTTTTATTTGAGTCTGGAATAATTTATTTTTCTGCTTTTCACATAGATTCAATTATTCCATCAGCATGATTGTACAGCTGTCATAATCATATGTACACAGTTTTTCTCCATTGCCGTTCTGTCTTCCTCACTGATGGACCTTACAGATCACTTCTGTTCTCCATGACTGAGGCACATAACACTCCTTCACCTTGATATTCTTTTCTGGAGCAATTATATTCAATGCCTTAAGGAAAGTTGCATTCCAGTGTTCAGCTCTCTCATTTTCAGAGGCTGCAATTTCACATTCAAGTAAGGGAATCCATTCTTTTGCTAATTGTGTTACATCAAAAGTCAGACCAGCAACTTTATAATTCACTTCCATTCTCTTTTCCAATCCCAGTCTTAGATGAAAAGTCAATAGCGAGTGATAAGACCATACAACTTCCTTCACCTCAACATACTCACATTGGCTACATTGGTTGCCCATCAGTGCTCACATTGAATTTAAGACTTTGTTTAATCTTTAAACTACTGCATGATGCTGGTCCTGAGGTGGTGCACACATTGTTGCACATTTATCAACCATCACAGAGTTTATGCTTGAAAGATGAGTTATGTCTTGATCTACCCTCCTTGACTGTAGTGAAATTTTAGAGTCATCGCAAGTCGATGTTTTCTGTGCAAGGCCCTACTTGCTGGAATAAACTTCCTTTAGGTCTTAGGCAAGCCTTCTCTGCATTACATTTTAGAAAACAGCTAAATTATTTTGTTTTTGCGTACTTTTTCAAATTGAAGAAAGGAATGATGTGTCAACAGTCATTTCTCAGTAAAGCAGGAGAAGGTGGAGAAAGGTAGTGTTTTAGGGTTATTGTCATTTTATTTTATCTTTTTATGGGGGGTTTCTTTTGTATTTTATTATTTACTGTACTATGTTTGAGATTGTTATTTGTTACTTGTATGCCTTTTATCTTTTTGGATGTTTTATTGTAATCCGCATAGAATTGTAGGATATGCAGAATCTAATATAATAAAACGCTAGGCCGCGCATGCGCACTCCCATTTGCGTGCGCCGGTTTTCTGTGAGCTGTAGGGCACCACAGATAGGAGTGCGCATGCGCGTGAAGCTCTCTCTCTCCCTCCCCCCGAGGTGGATGTCGGCCGCGGCGGATGTCGGCGGCACGAGGTGGATGTCGGCCGCCGCGGCTGCTGGCCGCCCGAAGCTCTCTCTCTCTCTTCCTCCCTCTCCCCGAGTCAGATGTCGGCCGCGGCAGCCCGAGTCAGATGTCGACCTAGGCGGCGGCTGCAGGCCGCGGCAGCCAAACCCGGAAAGCATTTTAACATAAGTAGGGCATGGAGTTCAGGAGGAAGGTATGGGGGGGAGGAAAATACTGCACAGGGAAGTGGGGTGGGAGGGAAATGCTGCAACACACGGAAATGGAGGGGCAGAAAAGGGGTTGATGGACAGGGGAAGAGGTGCTGATGAACAGGGAGGGGGGCAGAAAAATGAAGACAGGCCTACTGCTGGACAGGGGGAGCAGGAAGGAGGTGATGATGGACAGGGGGAGGTAAAACAAAGGGAGAAGGGCTTCTGCTGGATAAGGTGAGCAGTTGATGGGGTGGTGGAGGACACAGGGGAGGTAAAAGGAAGGGAGAATGGACAGGGGGAGCAGGCAAGGGGTGGTAGTGGACAGCCAAGGAAAAAAAAAAAACAGACAGAAATACAGAAAGCGACTAAGGAGAGAGAAAAAAAATAAAGACAGACACACACACATATATTCTAGCACCCATAAATGTAACGGGCTTTAAGACTAGTATATAAATAAATAAAATAAATAGCCATCTAACAGTTTCAATAAACCAGCAGCTAAAAAAAATTAAATCCAACAAATGGCTGGATTTATGTGTACTTTGTTGTATTAACTGAAACATCCATAGCGCAGATGTCATTGAAAACAATATATTATCTAGATCAATATCATCACTTGGATCTGGATCTATGGGCAAATTAAAATCTCCCACTAAGCAGAGTCTATTAAAATCAACTGATAATGACATTAAAAATTCTAAAAATGGAAAACCATGCTTCACAGCCACCCCTGGAGGTAGGCACACCGCACACAACCCCATATACTCATTCTTTATCACCATACATTCACCCAACTCATTCATCATCTCACTCACACATCTAAAGTCTAATATAGACCGATAAAATATTACCACCCCTCCTCCCTGCTTTCTAGATCTGCATGCCCAATCTCAGCCAAAACCAAGGGGACATCTATGGACAATTTATTCCTGGCAGACATTACATTCACATAGCCCACCTTTATACTTTTCTTAATATCACTCTTTACATTTACCTTCAATAAACATGATGTAACTCCTGGTTGTTGTCATCTACGTGTTTTAACTGTTGCTAGCTTCCCATACCTCCCAAACCCATTCTTGTTTCAATTTCCATTATTGCCACTGGCAGAGAGTCCTGGCTAATCCCTCAAATTCCACTTTCTGCCCAAAAAAGCACCCTAAAGAGCAAGAAACACTCCTTAGTTGCACTCCTTTGTTGGTGCAACTTTGTCAGTGCTCATCCTCCAGCAGATATTTCTATGCCTCTACCTCTTTTAAACCCATACCCCCTCGATGATGTTACCAGGGGGCGGGGCTAATGCTGTTCACAACCAGAGTTTAAAAAAAGGTTCAGTTGTGGACTAGAAATTGGTTATCAGATAGAAAACAGAAGGTAGGGTTATAAATGATCATTTTTCTCAATGGAGGAGAATAAATAATGGCGTGCCACAGGGATCTCTAATTTGACTGGTGCTATTTAACTTATTTAAAAATGATCTGGAAATTGTAACTACAATTGTCATGTATGACAAGTGAGGTAATTAAATTTGCAGATGACACTAAACTATTCAAAGTTGTTAAAATGCATGAAGATTGTGAAAAATTTCAGGCAGACCTTAGGAAATCCTAAGTGGATCGATTTTTCACTCTGTTAGAAATTACAAAGACTAGGGGGCACTCAATGAAGTTACAGGGAAATACTTTTTAAAACAATAGGAGGAAATATTTTTTTCACTCAGAGAATATATATTGCCAGATGTTGTGGTAAGAGTGGATAGTGCAGCTGGTTTTAAGAAACGTTTGGACAATTTCCTGGAGGAAAAATCCATAGTCTGTTATTGAGACAGACATGGGGGGAAGCCACTGCTTTCCCTGGATCAGTAGCATGGAATGTTTCTACTCTTTGTGTTTTTGCCAGGTACTAGTGACCTGGATTGGCTACTGTGAGGACCGGCTACTGGGCTAGATGGACCATTGGTCTGACCCAGTAAGGCTATTCTTATGTTCTTATGATTATTTCCTAAAAGTCCATAAGCCATTATTAAGATGGACTTGTGGAAATCTGCTGCTTATTCCTAGGATAAGCAGCATAAAGTCTGATTTGCTCTTTGGGATCTTGCCAGTTACCTGTGACTAGTGCTGCCCAATTTCCGATTCAAATCAATTCACTTATTCACTTCGGGTGAATCGATTCGTTTAAAAAAAAAAAATCAGCCTCATTGATTGGGTGACCAACCCTTCTCCCTGTGCCTTCAGGTCTCCTAAAGCAGGAGCGGCAGCGCTGTCTCTTGCTGGCCGTCCCAAAGCCCCGCTCACAGGAGGGCCTAAGGCTCCCGGGCCTATTCTGATTGGCCCAGGCGCCTTAGGCCCTACCAGTAGGCAGGGCTTTGGGACGGCTGGCCAATCCGGTCCTATTCTGCTGTGGGCTGCCGGACGGACGGACAGGTTTGGCACCCGTCTGTCCGGCCAACGTTAAAAAGGTACAGGGAAGGGGATGGGGTGGGGGGTCGCGGGGTCGGCTGGGGGGGGCGATCGGGGGTTCTGGGGGGGCGGACGTTGGGGGGAGGGGGTTCGTCGAGGGCAGGAGGGCCTGGGATCCCTCCTGCCCATAATGTAGTGGGGGATGGGGGTAGGGGGGTCGCCGGGGCCAGGAGGGCTTGGGCTCCCTCCTGGCCCAAGCCAGTCGCGGGGGGGGAGTTGCTGAGGCCAGGAGAGCTTGGGCTCTCTCCTGGCCCGTTGTTAATCGGCGGGGCAAGAAGGCTTGGGCTCCCTCTTGCCCCAAGGTTGTCGGGGGGGGTCGTGGCTGCCGCGGGGCAAGAAGGCTTGGGCTCCCTCTTGCCCCGATATCGTTGGGGGTGCCGTGGTTGGCCGGGGCAAGAGGGCTTGAGCTCCCTCTTGCCCCGATGTTGTCGGGAGGGGGGGGTCGTGTTTGACATGGCAGGAAGGCTTGGGCACCCTCCTGCCTGGATGGTTGTGGGGGGGGATTCTGTAACCGGTGTTGTTTTTGACAGACACCAGTTACAGAATCCAGCTTTTAGGCGAAGGACTGGCTTCTCCTTCACCTAAAAGCCCTTCTGTTGGACGTTTGTGGCTTAGGCGTTTTTTTGTTTCATTATGGCTGAAAAGTGTAGACGTAGTGTGGGTGTACTTTTAGACGTAGTGGTGATTGGGCGTTTAGGCAGAGGAAGGCCATAACCAAAACAGGGACGTTTGTTTTGGTTATGGACACTTTCCCTGCTTCTGGGTTGAACGTTTAAGGACTTAGGTCAAAAGGGGACTTAGACGCTTTTTTTGATTATGCCCCTCTACGCATTTAACAATATAAAATTTAAAATGGAGTCCAGTACTTTTAATGACATAACATTACTTACATGGAACAATAGAATGGTGGGGAGAAATACAATTTAAAAGAAAGAGAGAACAATTAAGGATAATAACATAGGGAAAGGGAAAAGATAAATTTTGTATAGGAAATGAATTTTTATATTGAAAATGAGCTAGAAAAGTTCCATAGATCAATTAATAGTCATATGCATCTTTAAATAAAAAGCTTTTAAGGCCAACCTTGAATTTATCTAAATTCTATTCAGATCTTGAATATGATGGTAACAAATTCCATATTGTTGGGGCTATCATTGCAAAAGAAGAAACCCTACGGATCCTAATAATTTTTAGGGATGGGACATGAAGAAAATGCTGTGAAGCGGATCTTAATGTTCTCAGAGGATCGTGTGGAATCAAATATTTATGGATAAAAGTGAGTTACTTGGTTTTTATGGTTTTGAAGGTGATTAAAGCAATTTTGTAAGTGATACAGTGATAGATAGGTAGCCAGTGAACACTTTTTAACAAGGGAGTAACGTGATCAAATGTTTTTTTATTGGTAATAATTTTTATTGCCGTATTTTGGATTAATTGTAGACATCAGATGTCTTTTTGACAGACTCCTTTAAGCAGAGAATTGCAGTAGTCATCTTTGGAAATTATGAGTGAATGTATTAAAATATTAAGGGACTGAGCATCAAGAATGTTGGCTATGGATTTAATCATTCTGAGTTTCCAGAAACAGTTCTTTACAACTGCACTGATTTGAAAATGGTAAGATAACTGAATTCATTCTTTATTAGCAAAATGCAGAAAGTTGCTAGATTTTTTGTATTGTTTCGAAGTCGTTGGATGAAGGTTGTGTTCCACCGTCACTAAAAAAGACTATAGTGCGCCTTTATTAAAGACCCGTATGTCGGGAAACAAATTGGAACATTTTCAGCCTATTTCTTTCTTAGGTTTCCTGGCTAAGGTCCTTGAGAAAATTGTTTTACAGCAGCTACAAGTCTTTTTGGATAGGTTTGATATTTTGGATGGTCAGCCATTTGCATTTCGTCTGAAACACTCTACGGAGCTTCTTCTTTCTGCATTTGACACTATACGGAGTGGGTTTGATCACGGGGCATCTTATTTTACGGTGTTCTTGGATGTCTCCGCGGCTTTTGATACGATCAATCATCAAATCTTATTAGCAAGATTACAATCGCTGGGAATTTCAGGGAAGGTTCTGTTGTGGTTTAAATTTTTCTTGGAAGTCATTCTTTTTGTATTGAGGCTAATAGGAAAAGGTCTGATTGGTCTTCCTTGCTGTTCAGGGTCCCTCAGGGCTCCGCACTTTCAGTGGTTCTGTTCAATATTTTACCTGCTTCCATTGTGCAAGGCATTGTGTTCATTAGGAGTTAGTTTTCATCTTTATGCGGATGATATTCAATTCCCGATTCCTGTTGGAAAATCACAGGATGAAGCAGTTTCATATCTGAATGATTGTTTTGCTGTCATTCGGGACTAGATGATGCAAAACCATTTAAAATTGAATGTAGCAACAACAGAAGTACTATTTTTGGCGCATGGAAAGAATCTGGCTTAGTGTCCAGCCGAAATATCTTTAGCAGGTGAGGTTGTTGAGGTACGCCAGCAATGTAGGTATTTGGGAGTTGTGCTTGATTCAGCTTTATCATTTAAGGCTCATATTAAGGCAGTGATTACCGGTGTGTTTTTCAAACTGCGGTTGTTAAGGAGGCTGCGTGATTATCTATCGGATGACAATTTTTGTACAGTCTTCACGTTATTGATCACCACACTGCTTGATTAGTGCAACTCTATTTATCTAGGATAGCCCAAATGTGTTTTGCGTGCTTTGCAGTTGGTACAGAACGCTGCAGCCTGCCTCATTGCTCATGTTTCTCATGTTTCTAAATTTGATCATATCATCTCTCTATTACGCACGCTTCATTAGCTGTCCATTGGAATGTGGGTGGAATTTAAAATTCTGTGTCTGATGTTTAAGGTACTTCAAAGTAACTATCCATCAGGTGTTCGTCCACTTTTCCGATTGCATTCCCTTCTCGTGAGTTACGATCTGCTAATGGCTTGAGATTGAAAATTCCATCTTTAGCAGCTGTGAAACTTACTGACAATTGCATATCTATGCTGTCTGCACAGGGTCCGGTTTTATGGAATGCCTTATTGGGTTCAGTGCATCAATTGACCATGCTTTGTCATTTTAGAAAAGAAGTAAAAACGGTGTTATTTGAACACGCTTTTGGTATTATCTGTGAATATGCATGAAATTCTGTTTTTTGAGTTAGTTTTTGATTGTATTAGCATTGAATTGTTCATTGAACATATATTTTGTAATTGTTCAATGATGCCTTAATATTTTAGGAGGTTTTATGACATTTTTGATATGTTTTGTTGTTGTATTTTGTCATTTGTGATTTGTTTATTTTGTGTTTATTGTTCCTCGCCTAGACTTGTAGATAGGAGGGTTATAAATATATATATATTTTTTTTCCAATTCTTTATTCATTTTAAAATCAAACAACAAGTGCACATAAATATATCATACATTGATTCCAATATAGCACTTAAAATCTAACACATAAAATCTAATAGACCATTAATGATAAAAACCCTACCCTCCCACCCTTCATCAGTTATTCTATATAAAATATATTACACTATTATTATAAACATAATTATAAAATTTCCTCCCTAAATCCTCCCTCCCCCTGAGTGTGCATATAATAAATCTAAAAAAGGAAGAAAAATGATGCCTATTCATTACAATACTTTTCCAATGGCCCCCAAATCTTTACGAAGTTATTATAATTCCCTTTTTGCAACGCTATTGCTCTTTCCATCTTAAAAATATGGCATAACGAATTCCACCAGAATGTGTAATTAAGATTATTGTAATTTTTCCAGTTATTGGTAATATGTTGAATGGTAACCTCTGTCATAATTAATAAAAGTTTATTGTTGTGTGATGATATTTGACTCTTTTTTCTCATAACCATTCCAAATAAAACCATATCATAAGAAAACGCAACATGGTTTTCCAATAGAGAATTTACTTGAGTTCAAATTGAATTCCAAAATAACTTAATACAGGGACAGTAATAAAGTAGATGATCCAATGTCCCTGGTTCCAGATTACAGTGCCAACTCAGGTTGTCAGCAGTAGGCAAGTGACACATCGATTGCACCAAGAGGCCTCCCAAATAGGTAAGTTTATCCATACATTGGCTGAATACTATTGTATTCCAGATCAATTTTGGCTCTATTTTCACAATACTATTGCCCTCCTGTACTTAAATGGATACATTCTGACTACATATCATTTTGCATGGTCAAAATATATGTTCACACCCCATGCTAACAGCATAAGTGCTTTTGCATATTAACTAGTTTATTTAAACGTAATACATACCCTATCTTCTTGAACTTTAGGTCAAGGTTCATTCAATCTAAGACTATTACTACCTGTTAATGTGAAATTTGTGTAAATAGAAAATCCATTCAAGATGTAAACGGATGGTATACAGAAATTTGAAGTTAATATCCTATAACTCTATAATAACTCTATAACAAGGGGCTCACAGGTAGGCACCACCTCTACTGGGAGACTATTCCACACATCTACCACCCTTTGTGTAAAAAAGTATTTCCTTAGATTACTCTTGAGTCTATCACCTCTTAACTTCATCCCATGGTCTCTCACTCTAGAATTTCCTTTTAATTGAAAGACTCACCTCATGCCTATTTATGCCACATAAGTATTTAAATGTCTCTATCATATCTCCCCTCTCCCACCTTTTCTCCAAAGTATACCTATTGAGATCTTTGAGTCTGTTCCCGTACACCTTATGTCAAAAAACACAGATCACTTTAGTAGCCTTCCTCTGGACCTTTTCCATCCTGTTTATATCTTTTTGAAGGTGCAGTCTCCAGAATTGTACACAATATTCTAAATTAGGTCTCACCACAGTCTTATACATGGGCATCAATACCTCCTTCTTCCTACTGGCCATTCTTCTCCCTATGCACCCAAGCATCCTCCTACACTGTACTGTTCCCTTGAGTTTTTGTAGTCTAAATCCCTGCTCAATTTCTTATGGTTCCCAACTATCTATCTCCAAATTTCCAAGCCACCATTCTTCGACCCTACCCAATCCCCAAGTCCTCACTAACAATCCTACTCAAGCCCCGAGTCCCACCTATATTCTGATCTCCCATCCAATGCCAGTTTCCGCCTGTTTGAGTTTCCAGTATCCGCCCTTCTGTTTTCTCCTTTTTCCCAGCATTCACTACCATTGCCTTTTATTACATACCTCTTCCTCTTTCCTCCAGCATCTACCCATTCACTATCTTTTCCAATGTTCATTGATCCTGCTTTTCCTCCTCCTTTTCCCAGCACCCATTCCTCTCTACCTCCCCCTGCATATGTCCTTGTTCTGACCCAAAGATGTTTGTCCTTATCTCCCCTCTCACTCCCCTTGAATCTACTAACTTCAGCCTCTTTCTCTAAGTCCCAGTTCCAACTGCAGTACCTACCTGCCCTCTTCCAGTCTCAGATCCCCCAGTTCCTTCACTTTTACTGCTCTGCATATTCTATAGTCAGTGCAGGTCTAAAATGCAAGAAAATGTACCATATATACTCGAATATAGGATGAGATTTTGGGGCCAAAAAAATGGGGAGCCTCGTCCTATATTCGGGTCATCCCCTAGTCTCCTGTCCTTGCCGACACTAATAATTACCACCCTCCCTCTCTAGCATATCTTTTCCCTGGTGGTCCAGCATGTATCCCGCGCTCAACACCTCCTACCGATTTTGAAGCTAGTAGCCAGCGGCGCACCCGGGCCAGCATGCAGGAGTGAGCTTTTCGTGCTACCGGCCGGCCCTGCACCGCTCCTTGATATGCTGCTGCAAAAGCTGCAAGAACTGCGAGGCCCACGAGAACTGGTGGCAGCCTATCAAGGAGCAGTGCAGGGCCGGCTGGGAGCAGTGCAGGGCCGGCTGGGAGCATGAAAGTTCACTCCTGTGTGCTGGCCCGGGTGCGCCATTGGCTACTAGCTTTGAAATTGGCAGGAAGGGTTCAGTGCGGGATACACACTGGACCACCAGGGAAAAGGTACGTGAGGGAGGGAGGGTGGTAATTGTTAGTGTCGGCTGGGACAGGAGATGGGAGGGATCTCTCCTGTCCCGGCCTACCACTAAGTGGTTTCAGTTAAGGGGAAGGGTTAATCTGCTGGCTGGGTTAGATGGCAGAGGGGAGTACGGGACAATCAAGCCATTGTGGCATCACTGATGAGGTTGGCTCTTTTAAGTGGGAAGAGGGTACAGGGTAGGAAGATGGGACTGGGTGCAGAACCTGGCAGGGAGTGGGGGATAGGGTATAGAGCCTGGTAGGGAGGGGGGACAGTGTTCAAAGCCTGGCAGGGAAGGGTGCTTGGTTCAGAGCAGGGCAGGGAGGGAAGGTGGCTGGGTGCAGAACTTGGCAGGGAGGGGGGATGATTGCAGAACGTGGCAGGGGAGGGTATGACAGAGGGGACACTGGGTGCAGATCCTGGCAGAGCATGTCACTTGAATATTAAGCCCCCGTCTTATATTCGAGTCAACCATTTTTCCACCCCTTTTGGGGGGAAATGGGCGTCTCGACTTATATTCAAGTACATATGGTATTTCCTGTAACAGAAGTATTTCCTGTAACAGAAGTATTTCCTGTAACAGAAGTATTTCCTGTAACAGAAGGCGTTTATTCTTACATTTCAAACTTCCCACAGTTCAGATGGCAGCATCAACTATGATATGGCAGAGTATCAGGAGTGAAGGAGCAAGCTCATGTCAGTATGGCAAGCTGGTGAGACAAGCTTTTGACACCCTTAAGGTTCAGTACTCTGAACCAGTGCCTCACCGATTTTAGGGTTTGGGGTTTTTGTGTTGTTTTTTTTTATTTCAGGGGTACTTGATATACCCACCTACATGCATGTCTAGGTGGTTTACAAATAAATAATGACAATAGAAACAATTTTAAAAACACAGAAGGAAATCCAATAAATGATGAGATCAGACTAGCAGAGTGAACCAGAGGGGAAGGTTAGAAAAAGAGAAGTAAAATTAATCATAGGAGAGCTTAAATAATTATGTTGTGATCTGCCCAGAATAGAAATTTTGAAAATAAATAAATGTATGTATGTTTTGAATAGCTTCAGAGAGGAGGCAAGTTGGATGTGATCTGGTATGGAGTTCCGTATGTAAAGACCAATGTATCCAAAAGCAGTTGTGCTGGTGAAATTCAAACAAATATGACAAGGTTGTGATACCATTAGCTGAGAAACTTGCAATAAACATAGTGAAGCGAGCAGGTGTGTTTGGAGTGATTAATGTAGAGCAGGGGTGTCAAACTCAATCACATAAGGGGTCAAAATCTAAAACATAGGCTAAGTTGCGGGCCAAATTTTTTATTAAGAAGCTTAGAGGTCCTTTTATTAAGGTATACTAAATGTGCACCTTAATAAAAGGACCCCTTAGTATTAGAAGTATAGGGTTACAATCTCTCCAACCCCACGCCGGCTCTGTGATGTAAACAAAATAAATAAAAAAGACTTGCCCTCTCTCTTTTAGGTCCTAGTTCATGCCTGATGTCTAACACCAGCTCTGGCAGGCTGCACATTTCAAATCTGACATATTGTAATCACAAAACAGAAAATAAAATTATTTTTTCTACGTTTTGTTGTCTGGTCATTATTCAAATCATGTTGTGGTCCCAGGCTCTGGTTGTCTTCTGATAACTCGCTTGTCAGGGTCTCCTTCTTTATTTTTCCCCTGTTTCCCTTCCCTCCTCCAGAGGTCTGGCATCTTTCCTTTTGGCCCGAGATTGGACCTCTGTTCCTTCCCTCCCTCCATCCAGGCTTCCCGGTGTCACATTAAAGCAGCCTGCAGAGGATTGACAGTCAGCTGTAGCGATCCTAGCAGGCTGCCGTCGGCCTCCACAGCACGTTCCTTCTGCCGTGGTCTTGCCCCTCCTCTGACGTTTGGGACCACGGCAGAGGGAATGTGCTGCTGAAGCAATGGTAGCCTGCTAGGATCGCTACAGCCGACCAGCAATCCTCTGCAGGCTGCTTTAATGTGAGACCGGGAAACTGGGATGGAGGGAGGGAAGGAACGGCAGGCCAAATCGTGGGCCAAATTTAATTACCCTGCAGGCCAAATTTAGCCTGTGGGCCTGAGTTTGACACCCCTGATGTAGAGAGATAGGTGCTCACAGCAGTTGGCTCTTGTAACCATAACTGACCATAACAGGCAGCCAATATTCATCAATTAGCAAAGGGGTTACATGATCAAATTTCTGGGAGTTACACAGAAGCTTCCCTGCCATGGATTGTATCAGTTGGACTCTCTTAGGAGTTCTGAGAGGGAAGCTAGCAAAAGGGGACTTACATTAGTCAATCTTTGAGATGACCAAAGTCAGGACGAGAGTATATATAACAGGAAAAGAAAGAAATGGTCAAACAAAGCAAATTTGAAGCAGTGCATAAGGAGAAACTGATGAGAGAATTCATTTGCAAAATGAAGGTGAGGTTAGTGTCAAATTTAAATCCCAAGATCCGGATTGTATCATGGAAAATGACTAGTAGATCATTGAGAAGCAATCGAGAAAGAGTAGGAGAGTGGGAATTTGGGAAGCATATTTCCTCATATTCTGTGATGTTTAGGAATATGTGATATGTAAATAACCATGAAAGTGGCCGTCAGTAGTAGTGGATGAGTAAAAATTCAGAACTGAAGATAACTGCAACACCTCCACTTCAGCTTGCAAAACAGCAGTGATAAGCATGGAAAAACTGCAGTGGGGTGGCTGACATGGTTTTACTCAAAATCCAAAAACTGTCATGGCACAATTTGGTTACAAAAAACGCTAAACTTTGGTTAAACTCTTATCTTGATACTGGAAGATACTCTGTGCAAAATTGTTTCTCTAATTTAAGATTCTTACAATGATGATACAATTAATGATCTTTTATTTTTTTGTGGTGCTCAGAAAGTTTATTAATGCCACTGTGTAATGCTATATTGTTATTGCTACAGATTAAAGTTATTCTTCAAAATAAGTATAGTTCTAGCCCTCTTGCACAATATGTTTGCTCTAGACAGTATTGTCTCTCAAGTTTGGAATTTTATATTAAAGTAACTTGAAAATATTTTAAGCCTTTAATTTATGGATTTTTGTGTTTTATCTTTTTGTCCAGCTTGGGGTTTTTTTTTTCCCCATATGAGCCACAGTATAAGCCTATAAGTAGATCAGTTCCAGCTTTTACTTTGTTACTTAGGCCACCATTTCATTTATTTATTTAATTTGTTTTCTATCCCAATCTCCCCAAAGAGCTCAAAATGGATTACAGGTTAGCATACATAATATATAATTAATGTTCTTGTTGCTTTTTTGTGACAGGGTGATGTTCCTGTCACTGATCAGCAGAGGGAGCCTAAGCAGTGAAGAATGTGAAGCTAATCTGCATAAGAGTTAAAAATGCACCTGGGAGCTGTCTCCTCACCCTGTATGGAAAAGGGTGCTGAAAAGAACAGCTCCAGAATAGAGAAGCTGGGAAGAGCAGAAGCTCCAGGAGCCAGGTGACACTCAAGGGGAGGAAAGCTGGACTCTGACCTAACCCTTGTTAGACTTGTCTGCTCAGTAGGAGCTTGAGATAACCAGGGGGGTACCCCAGGCTTGATGACCAGCAGGGGGCTGGTGGATGTGAGAGAGACCAGGTGAGTGAGGAACAGGAGAGTCCTCAAAGAGAGCAGCTGAGGAGCTGGAAGAAATCCCTGGAAGAATCCTCAGAGAGAGAGCGACTGGCTGGGAAGGAGAATTCAGCATGTGCATCTTGGAGAATATGACTGAGGGACTGGAAGAGTCCTCAGTGCAAAGCGTCCAGTATAAAATGACTAAGTGACTGTGAGGGGGCCTGGAAGAAGGAGCAGCTGGAGGGTCTGGTATAGCAAGGAGTCCAGGGAGGGGGCTCAGGCATGATGACCAGTGGTAGGATTAGTGAAGTGTCCAGGATTCATGGGGACCCAAGAGGTCGGGGAGTATAGGGACTAGCAGTGGCCCCACAAGAACATCCTGAAGAGTCAAGGTCCTAGGCTGAGGGGGTCTGGCAAGCGGCCAGTGGAGGAACCATCAGGATCAGTAGTGACCAGCAAAGGGACCGGTAAATGGTACTGGTAGTGGCCAGAGGATCTCAGGGAAGCAGCCTGGCAGACCCAGGAGAAAGTTGGGTAAAGGTGACTGGTGAGCAACCAGCGGAGGAACCGGCAGGGCTGGTGGCGACTGGTGGAGAGACCGGCAATAGTACTGGACACTACCAGAAGACCCGGAGGGCCAATGAAGGGTCAGGAGAGGACCAAAAGACTATGGAGTCCAGGGAGGAACCAGGGAAGATCTGGAGAGCAAGTGAAGGTCAGGAAGGACCCAGAGATGACGAGGAGGGTCTGGACAAACCTGGTTGGGAGTTTTAAGAATGTGTGAATAAAGTGTTGAAGTGTTTAACCATGTTTGTGTTTGTTCCAACAGCACCTGGGGACAGATGTGTGATGGGTTTTGATTGCTCGGCCCATTCACACTTTTGAACTAAATTTTTCTTTAGGAATGGAATATCGCCTATATGTAGATGACATCTTGTTCTTTTTTCCTATGAGGAATATTAAGGAAGCAGAGACAAATTTGAACAGATATATGTATGAGATAATAATGTGGATGGGCTAGTATGGTTTACAGTTGAATGTGGAAAAAACTGAAGTTATGGCTGTGGGAGAAATTGGGTCTGCACATAGCCCTAATTCAGTTTTTAATTATGGGTACACAGTTATTGGTGAAATGTTAGTTCTTGGTGTATGGTTGGATTCTCAACTTTCTATGAAGAAGCATATTGCTAAAGTAGCTCAGGGAGGATATGAACAACTACATATTCTTCTTAGATTGAAACCAATGCTTCTGCCTGTAGATTTTCTTTCTGTTGTTCATGCACTACTGTTGACTAGGCTTGATTATTGCAATTTACTCTATCTTGGATTGACAAAGTATGTAAACCTTACAGCTTCTAATTAATTCAGCAGCTAAATTAATAGGGGTATGGGTGTGGGGGGAGGGGGACTTATATTATAATATGAACCAATACTAAGAAAACATGTGTGTAATAATAACAGAGTTTGAGATTACAATGGTCAAACATAACATGAATATCAAAATTGCAACATGATGATTTTTAATTACACAAATTAAAAATGAAATAAATCTTTCAGAAGGAATATTCATCTAAAGCTAAAAATGTACTACTATATTAGAACAGCTAATCTCCAGTGAAGTTTGTGTGAACATACCTGTTACAGTTTTAGTTTTGACAGGACTGCTGGCATACTCAGAGGCCTGATTTGACTGCTGTTTTGCCAAAGGTGTACTTCCAACTGACATGTCATCCTCCTTTTTTTGATTTAGTGGCACAACAAGGGGACTGGCTCCTAAAGGCTGCTGAAGGAAAAAAAGAAAATGCATTATTCCGCTGTGATTAATTCAGAGGTAGTAATACTCTGGTATATAAAGCATGTATTACTTCATCATTAAATGTGTCAATAAAAAGTTTATTAAACACAAACAAAAGCTTCAATCATTTTTTAAATCAAGTTTCAAGTTTATTAAAATTTGATTAATTGCTTTACATAAAATTCTAAGTGATTTACAATTAAAATAGGGAGATACAAGTAATCGTGTAAGACATGACAAAATACAGATATTCCAACTGACTAACTAGACGAATAGGAAAAAGGGAGAACTACAATTTTTAAACGAGAGAAACGTGAAAGGGTAGAATGAGAGGAGGGGGCAAAATCATAATAAAAGTAGAAGAAAAAAATAAAATTATAAAAAATAAATTTTAGAGCTTATAAACAAACTTCCCAAAAATTTTAATATCTCATCTTTCCCATCTTAGGAGCCACAGTGGTAAGCTAAAACCTAGACTTTCCAGAAAGCATGTCTACATAGTGATATTTATATTTTTGGACACAGCAGTTTATTCCCTGTGGTAATGTGCATGAGCAGCAGGTTTGGATTTCTCATAAATGGGTAGGAGTAACCAAAAGACCTTTTTTATTATTAACATAACTTGTATTAGGACAGCAGCATCAATATTAATTTGTAAATAAACAGAAAACAGTCCCATTAGGGCTCACCCAAAACATAGTTCAATTCTTTCTTCCGTATCCAAGCACAGTCCCATAAAGACTTGCCTTCAGTCTTGCTCATCCTCTTGACTCAGGACCTCCCTCCTGGAAGCCTCTATATTTGGGGCCTCTCTGTTCTGTCCTATCAGAGGGTATTTACTTCCTGCTCTCTCAACATCCTCTTCCTCTATGCTGCATCTTTCGAGGAAAGCATCATATAAGAAAGCTAAGAAGCACAAACTTTCTTCCTCTTCTAGGCATGGCACAGTGTCGGCACAGATGTCTTCCTCCATACCATGGACCACTCACCATCGCTGCAGATCATGTCTCCTCCCAGGCCAATCGAGGACTCCCATGCACAGATAACATGCACCACAGACTGCTTCCATGCCGAATTGCCGATGTTTCTTCCAGTGCAGATGTCAACTCTCCAGGAGAAGATCCAGGCTATGCTCAAACAAGAGTTTTCAGAGCTACTGCAGATGTAATCTACACAGGCTCTAAAGGCATCCTTGCCTGCCTCAGCCCAAAGATACATCAAGGTGTTGATTGAGAACGAGGATGAGGTCACACACCTCTGCTCAACGTTGAGCATCAGGGTCAGCATGGGCCCATTCACCACATGTGTCATTATTGGTAGAAGAGTTATCTCTTGGGCCACAGCATTGATCCCTGCCTTGATGCTCCTCAAGGCACAGTCAATGAACTTCTCAATATACTCTCCTAAATTTGCCTAGGAGGGAGTAGTTTGAGAAGTCTGACTCAGGTAACTCAAACCACTCTGATGAGAATCTGCCATAATGTCTGCAGAAGAATTTCATGGCATACCTTCTGATCCTTCCCTTCCTCAAAGATAAAAGCCTCCCCTAGAGAGCATACCTTTTACTGGCTTTATAAGGTAAATGGATCAAACTCTTCCCATTAAAATGGAGACAGAGGTAGAACTTCGTTCAGAGCTTTTTGAGCTTCTTGACTATGAATCACCACCAACTGACTGTATAAAGGTACCTTTACATAGAGTCATGAGAGATACTCTATTTAAGAACTAGGGAGACGCCTCTATCAGTCAAGATAGCTCCTAAAAAAATGACACAATATGATTGAAGTCTACAAAATCCTGAGTGGGAGTAGAAGGGGTACAAGTGGATCGATTTTTCACTCCGTCAAAAATTATAAAGACTAGGGGACACTCTATGAAGTTACAGGGAAATACTTTTTAAAACCAATAGGAGGAAATATTTTTTCACTCAGAGAATAGTTAAGCTCTAGAACACATTGCCAGAGGTTGTGGTAAGAGCAGATAGCATAGCTGGTTTTAAGAAGGGTTTGGACAATTTCCTGGAGGAAAAGTCCACAGTCTGTTATAGAGAAAGACATGGGGCATGCCACTGCTTGTCTTGGATCAGTAGCAGGGAATGTTGCTATTCTTTGGATTTTGTCCAGGTACTAGTGACCTGGACCTGAATTGAGAACGGGCTACTGGGCTTGATGGACCTTTGGTCCGACCCAGTAAGGCTATTCTTATGTTCTTATGTTCCATTGTGCTATGTGATCACAAGACTATGTGGTGTTATGTTATATGTGATCTTATATCTGGCTAAATCCTCCAAAGTGTTGTTTGAGGCAGGCTACAGACAGCATTTAAGTTACATAAAAGATACATACAGTGTAAGAAAAAATTAGGTTATATTCCTAACAAAGATTTCTGAAACAGCAGATTACAAAACAGTATTTTTGCTATAAACAAGTAAACATACAATGCAAAATCAGGGTTAAAACTAAGCCCTTAAGAACTTCTGAAAAAGTCTTGTTTTCAAGTTATTTAACAACAGATCATACTTAGATATAATATGAATCTTTATAGGAAGTAAGATTCCAAATATTTGCTGTCTGATAGTTAAATGATTTGCTTTGAATCATCTTATATTTTATGCATTTTAGAGATGGAAAGAATAAAATCAAATGAACAGTGTTATGATATTCAGCAGATCTCCTTAATAATTCAGCAAATCTGGGGAAATAAATGAATATGTTTCTTTGTAATCAGTGATTTATTGAATATAAAGAGTAATTAAACCTAAATTGCGAGACAGAAAAAAGTATTGGGTATGATGACATGTAAGTATAATGAAGCTCCATGCAGAAAAATGATGAACTAAAGCCCAGAACTTGCTCAGTAAACAGTCTTTAAAGAACTATTGCATCCATGATGCCAAATATGTCTGAATATGTATCAAAATTGTCAAAGCAAGTATAAAATACAGGGCAGTATTAAACACATTAATGCTGATCTGGACATTGAGGCAGCTATTTTATTTTTCCTCATTGAAACAGAGCTGGATCCTGCTATAGATGATGTCCAGTAGAATTTTGTCAGTCTTCTGGCAAATACTGCTGGCTGTGAGACAATATAGATGAAAGATCAGTGTTGAATGGAGTGGAAAACGATAGTCAAGATGTTGGTATTCAGCTACAAACTAACAAAGAAATTGCAATTTCAGTAACAGTAAATGATAAGAGCACAGCAGCTGTACCAGATTTTCAGAAAGCTTTTGATAAAGTTCCTCACGAGAGGCTCCTTTGAAAATTAAAGACTCATGGGATAGGTGGCAAAGTTCAGTTGTGGATTAGGAATTGGTTATCGGATAGAAAACAGAGGGTAGGGTTAAATGGTCATTTTTCTCAATGGAGGAGAGTAAACAGTGGAGTGCCGCAGGGGTCTGTACTGGGACCAGTGCTATTTAACTTATTTATAAATGATCTGGAAATTGGAACGACGAGTGAGGTGATTAAATTTGCAGATTACACTAAACTGTTCAAAGTTATTAAAATGCATGCAGATTGTGAAAAATTGGAAGACTGGGCATCCAAATGGCAGATGAAATTTAATGTAGACAAATGCAAAGTGATGCACATTGGGAAGAATAACCTTTGCACTTCCTGCCTGGTCCCGCGCCGCTCTGTGATTGGCTGCAGTCAGTTCTCGTAACAAAGGTGACAAAGGGAACGGAAGGGGAGAGAAATGCTGCACCTGAATGTGAAGAGGGAGAGAGAGAGAAGACGACCAGGGAAAGGAGAGGAGATGAAAGTGAGATGGCAGACCAAGGGGAAGGAAAGGAACGAGGGAAAGGCTATGTCAGGGCTTGGGGGAAGGGGAGGGAAGGAAGACACAGATGCCAGACCAGGGAGAAAGGAGGGAGGGAAAGGAAACAGAGAAGATATCCCTGAAGCCGACCTTGCCACTTTGCCGAGCCAGCAGCTTCATTCTCCCCCCATCAGCAACTCTGCACAGGAATAGGCCATGGCGCGTGCGGCGACTCACATGCTGCATGTGGCCGGTTCACAAGCCTTCCCCCAATGTCAATCCTGATGTAGGAGAGAAGGTTCTGGACCAGGCAAGCAGAGATTGGTACGCTTACTGCAAGTTGAGAAACACTGGTAGTCCCAGTAGTTTGTCTGGGTTTTAGAAAGCCCCGACCTCCCATCTGCATCTTGAGGGCCTCTGAGCATGTACAGATGGCGTCACACACACCCGCACATGCTCGGAGACCCTCCAGACAAAGCCCATAGGTCAGAAAACAAAGATGACTTTGCATGGGCAGGGCTAGAGGCAGAATTGGGCAGGGCTAGAGGTGGAATGGGGCAGGGTTGGAGGCAGAATGGGGCAGGGCTAGAGGCAGAACGGGACGGGGCCATGTGTCCGGGTTTCTCCAGACAAAGATCTAGTAACCCTATTCCTGCCTAATCCAGTACCGGATGCAAAATAGTGCCCCTAGTGGCAGTCCCTCCTCCTTTTTTTCCCTTCTATCCCAACAATCAAATAAAACCAGACTTTAAGCTGGCAAAATATGTTTTAAGACTACATAAAAGGAAAATGCTTTAAAATACAGGATAGCTTCATTTTAGAGTCTATTTGAATCAGAATTCAGGCTGAACTAAAATTCAGATACTGTACTTATTTCAATGCCCAAAAGATCTTACACAGTATATTTTTAGCACCAGTGTCATAAAAGTTGATGTTATTACACCTAAGAGTTGATGTTATTATAACACTATTAACGCTCCTCAGCAAACTCTGGAAAATCCATGACTAAGGGAAAATGTTATTTATTTTCTTATAATGCATTCACTTTATTCAGTGCCCATAACCAACAAAAGAGATTGAGGGGCATATGGTATCCTTGGCTACAGTCCTTTATGCAATACTATCTCAATGGTTTATCTTATACTCAGACTTTACATCCCTGAAATTGTTTGGAACTGATAGAACATGAAGGAAAAAATGTTCCCCTTGTATAACTGTTTCAGTGTAAACTCAGGTCAAGTAAAAAAAAAAAAAAATCCCTCTCACAGAGCATATGCTGGAAGACTACGATAATCTCATTTTTTGTATTGCCCATAAGTAAGAATGTTATTACAATAATTTTGATAAGATAATATAGATAACGTTGAAATAAATCAATTTACTAAGGAAATATCATTTTTAACAAAGCGCAAAATTATTAAATAATATTGTAAAAAGTTTCAAAAATAATCCTTGTGTTATGCAAGAGCTAGCTAGTCTTAGTGGCTAGCTGATTCAAACTCATTCAGCTGACAGAGTACCACTAGTGCATTAAACACAGGGGAAGTGCTTATTCCCATGAGATTTTTGACACTTGGATAGGAATACAAAAGGGTGTTTCCTTGAATTCATTAGTTTAAAACAGTTCTCAGTAGACCACAACTGAAACAGGACAAAAGGATAGGGTTGCAGGGTGAGGGTGGTTAATGAGACTGTTTTTGTATAATTGTGTGTGTTTTATTGTGATCTGCCTCAGATAGAAACAGAATATAAATGTGTTACCATTAAACCATTAAAAAAGGAAAGAAAGGTTGAAGTGAAAAATGCTTTAACCTTTTCCTGAATGATAATAAAGCCTCCATCAATCTAGCCTAAGTAAAAAGGGGATTATTTTTTAAGGAGGGCACCCAGCTAAAGCACAATTTTGAACCTATTTTATGATGATAGTAGGTGCTTACTTGTCTTTCTAAAATACTAGAGAAAGTGGAGGCATGGATCTCATCTGCACCAGTCTAAGGGCTCCTTTTACAAAGGTGCGCTAGAGCCTTAATGTGCGCAATGTGACCTGTTTGGGCCGCCGCAGAAAGTCAATGTAGAACCAACCTATTCATGCCAAAAATCCTGTCATGGACAATCACCGATAAGTAAAGTTATAGTCCATAAGCTTTAAGAAATTTTTTTTTAAAGTCTTACGTTGGGATTTAAACTCAACCAGTGAGTGTTCCAAATAAAAGTCAATAGGAATAGTATTCCAAAGGTGATGTAAACATCTACACTAACTCATATGTAAACTATGAGCCATATTCTTAGCACAATTCTGTAAAATACTTCTGAGGTTATAAAATCACATGTAGCACCTGTCTGTGTGACTAACATTTAGGCACAAACATTTCTGCTAATGAAAACCAGACTTACATACTTGCGCCTAAGTTGTGTGTGCATTGGGCATATTCTAAATAACACCTTACATGAAATTAAATCCACCAAATCTAAAGCAATGTTGGTTACAGGTAATGGCCTATCGCTTTTAGTAGCATTAGAACTTATGCGCAAATCCCTTCCATTAGAACAGTGTATCGCAAACTGTGTGCCGCGGCACACCAGAGTGTACCTCCTGAGATTTCTGGTGTGCCGCGACACACTGGCGAGGAGGAGAGTCATCCTTGCTGGCTGTCTGCCTACAGGACATGCCTCTCGCAGCGAGAGGCACGTCCTGTAGGAAATCAGCCAGTATGGACGACTCTCTTCCTGGCTGGTGTCTCTCCTCTCCCTGTACCTCCCAGATCCCTGTAACGGCGGGGTCATGGCAAGACATGCCTCCGCGCATGCGTGGATGTTGATGCGTTGATGTCACGCACGCGCATGACATCATTGCATTGACTTCCGGGAGCCTTCTGGCCGGGGCACTGCATTTAGTGTGCCGCCGGCCGGAATAGTTTGCAGGACACTGCATTACAGGCTACACTTTTTGGGGAGTGTCCAAAACTTCTTTAAACTAGCTACACTATCCGCAGTGGCATACCAAGGGGGGGGAGGTCCGCCCCGGGTGCCAAGCCCTGAGGGGGTGCTCCCGGTCCGGTCCGGTCCGGTCTCCCCCCCTGCGCCGGGTGTCGTGTTTGGAAACAGCCTGCAGCTGACGTCAGAGGTGGGGTGGGACCGCGGCGGAGGAAACAGCTGAAGCAAGCAAAGATGGCTGGCATCGCGCGATCTTCCTGCAGGCTGTTTCCCCAGGGAAATGAAGCGTGGAGGCCGGGGGAATGAGCAGTGCTTGGTGGTGGTGGTGGGGCCGAGCGGTCCTTCGAGGTAGTGGGGGGGGGGAGCAGCAGGTCTTCAGCGTGGGGCGGGAAGGCAGACCTTGTTAAGGGGGGGAGACAGGCCTTCAAGGGGGACAGGCAGGCCTTCGGGGGGGGGGGGGGTGACAGGCCGTCGGGGGGGTGCAGGCCTTCAAGGGGGGGACAGGCAGGCAGGCCTTCAAGGGGGGTGTAGGCCTTCGGGGGGGTGCAGGCCTTCAAGGGGGGGGGACAGGCCTTCAGGGGGGGGCAAGCCTTCAAGGGGAACAGGCAGGCAGGCCTTCAAGGGGGTACAGGCCTTCGAGGGGGGGACCGGCCTTCGAGGGGAGTGTAGGCCTTTCGGGGGGAGTGCAGGCCTTCAAGGGGGGGGGGGGACAGGCCTTCAGGGGGGACAGGCCTTCAAGGGGAACAGGCAGGCAGGCCTTCAAGGGGGGGACAGGCCTTCGGGGGGCAGGCCTTCAGGGGGGGCAGGCCTTCAGGGGTGGGATGCAGACCTTTAAGGGGAGGACAGGCCTTCAGGGGAGAGGGGGCCCTGGTGCAGAAGTACACGGAGGGAAGGGGGAGGGGTTCAAAGAGACGTGCATATGCCAGACTTTGGGTGGGAAGAAATAATGGGTCTGAAAATAGAGGAGAGAGAGAGAGATGATGGATATGGGTTTTAGGGAGAGAAGGAACAGAAAGGGAGAGAAGTTGGACACAAGGGATGGTGTGAAGGGGGGGGGATAGAGATACTGGTTAGGAGGGTAGTTGGGAAAAGAAAGGGAGAGATGGTGGACCCTGGGGTGGTGGGGAAGAAGGGAGAGCTGCTGGATGAAAGGGTAGTTAAGAAAAGGTGGATCTGTGGAGGGAGACAAAAAAAGGAAAGATGCCAGACATCCGGGGGAGAGAAGGGAAACGGAAGGGGAGGACAGAGATGGCAGATGGATGGTTAGCACGGAGAAAGAAGAAAGAAGGAGACCCTGGCAAGCAAGTTATCAGAAGGCAACCAGAGCCTTGGACCAACAAGATTTGAAAAATAACCAGACAACAAAAAGGTAGAAAAACTAATTTTATTTTCTGTTTTGTGATTACAATATGTCAGATTTGAAATGTGTATCCTGCCAGAGCTGGTGTTAGACCGCAAACGTGAGCTAGGATTTAACAGAGAGAGGAAAAGTCCTTTTTGTTTCTTTATTTTATTTACACCACAGCGCCAGTGTGGTTAGGAGCAGCCAAAGGGGGGTGAAAAAGCTATAAAATAAACCCACCAGGATGTTTGAAAAAAACACCCAATTGGGCAGGAAAATCGAATCGATAAACCAATTCAATAGGCTGAATCGAATCAAAATTTTTTTTCCTGAATCTGGCAGCACTAGTTTGTGCTACTATCTTAGACTTTAGGACCTGGGATTGGGGAGAGATGGCATCCTCAGTACTTTATAATGCAAGTGAAATGAGGATTTGGTCAGATTTTTGAAGGGTCTGCACTCTGCAGAAGAAAAATATTGTATAGGCCGGGGACATGAGACAGCAGGAAATGGGAACTTTTCTTCCTTCTATTTTTGTGAATGGAAAGGCTGAAAATGTCAGAGAGTTCAGTTAAAATATGTGCTTTATAAGAAAATATAATAATGTGTTTTATAAAGTTTATAGCATTGCTGGCCTACCTAGTGAGGTGTTCCTAGTGGTGGTGGTGGCAGCGTGTCAATGTGTTGAGAGGAAGACGTGATCTGTGAAATTCTGCTGAGTAAATTCTGGGCCCATTTCCACCCCCCAGTTAGTCCACTCCACTCCACTCAACTGGTTCACACACTGAGTGGGTCTTTGGGTATTGTTCCTGGGTAGTTATTTTGGGATCTCTTCCAGTGGTTTGTCAGCATCTCCTTCTGGTCCAAGGAAGGAAACTTTATAAACCTTAGCACTGACCTACAGAATATGTTTGTAACAGTGCTGCTTGTGTGGCATGTAGTGATCGAAAGAAAAAAACAGACCTTTGCACATTTTTGCACTATATGGTGGGTGTATGAGGAGATTCACATTTCCTGCACAGCTAAGTCCATGTGAAGTTACCTTGTGCTGTATTTGACATCTAGCAAAGTCTCTGTTTGGAAGGAAAGATCTAAGCTTAAAAATGAAGTGGCCAGAAGTTATGGTAAAAGCAGATAGTGTAGCTGGTTTTAAGAAAGGTTTGGACAAATTCCTGGAGGAAAAGTCCATAGTCTGTTATTAAGACATGGGGGAAACATCTGCTTGCCCTGGATCGGTAACATGGAATGTTGCGACTCTTTGGGTTTTGACCAGGTACTAGTGACCTGGATTGGCTTCCATGAGAATGGGTTACTGGGCATGATGGACCATTGGTCTGACCCAGTTAGGCTATTCTTATGTTATGTTCTCATCTGTAGGGGCCTTTGTTTTCACTTCTTATTTTAATGTATTTTTTTTCTGAGAACTTATCAGTGTTTTTTATAATGGGAACAAAAATGGAAGAGAATTAATGTGTGTGGAATGGGGGGGTAACTAATTTCTTCAGCTAAATAATTCAATCCACCTCAAGCAGACATAGGAGAACTCACGCACCATTCACACACCCTCCAACCAAAAATGTCAAAAGAAAAAAACAATTCGACAACCTCCTAGCCATTCGAGCTGCAACACTCGACCCCCAACTCTACAACCTATTGACCTCGACCACAAACTACAAAACCTTCAAAAAATAAATAAAAACCTTTCTATTCAAAAAACACATAAATCCGAACTAACACAATCAGAACTGTCCCAAGCATCACCTGCAACTACTCCATATGTACTTCTGATGTCATGACAATTCAGACATAATTTATGTTATGTTTGGATTAATGGTTACATATATGAGGTTCGATAAAAGAAAATTTTCACTGCCTGTTTCTATTATGACCATTTATTCAGTTTCATGGTTATTACAAAAAATATTTTTTTACATGGGGGGGGGGTGTCAAAAAATTATGGGCCCCGGGGGCTACATACCCTAGGTACGCCACTGACTATCTGCTCTTACCACAACCTCTTGCAATGCGTTCCAGAGCTTAACCATTCTCTGAGTGAAAAAATATTTCCTTCTATTGGTTTTAAAAGCATTTCCCTGTAACTTCATCGAGTGTCCCCTAGTCTCTGTCATTTTTGACAGAGTGAAAAATCGATCCACTTCTACCCATTCTACTCCACTCAGGATTTTGTAGTCTTCAAATCATATCTCCCCTCAGCCGTCTCTTTTCCAAGCTAAAGAGCTTAACCTTTTTAGTCTTTCCCTTTTAGTCCATCCCCTTTATCATCTTTGTTACTCTTCTTTGAACCTTTTTTAGCACCACTATACCTTTCTTGAGATAAGGAGACCAGAACTGAACGTAATACTCCAGATGAGGTCTCACCATGGAGTGATACAGGAGCATTATAACATTCTTAGTCTTGTTAACCATCCCTTTTTAAATAATTCCTAGCATCATGTTTGCTTTTTTGGCCGCAGTCGCACATTGTCTCTGTAATCTAGAGAACCCAAGTGTCGTTGGCCAGTTCCCAGGTCAGGGCGCCTGCGGAGAATTAGTCAATATGTTCAAAAAATCCAGAATCTTAAAAAAAGATCTTGTCCCACATGATGTACTCCGAGTCTTGCCAGAAAGAGCAGGGAGAATCAGATCTTCTTTGCCGCAAGGGCAGAGCAGATTGGTACAAATTTCATTCTGGCAGATGTTACATTCACTGAATAACACGAAAAGAAAATCCAACGGAATCTGTAGTAAACAAACAGCACGCAAAAACCAAAACAAAAACTGCAGACCATGTGCAAGATGTAGGCACTGTTTATTACAATATTAATGGTAAATATACCACCTTATTACCAACCAATGGACCCAACACGGTCCGTGTTTCGGACAACACCTTGCTCAGGGGTCCGTGGTGGATAAGGTATATACAAACCGCATTGACCAAATCAAACAAATGCCGTTCCGGCTCCAAAGTGCTGCACTCTAGGCCAACAATGTCCAAATTTTGGGGGCTTCTTCCACCCAATCATACAATTTCTGAAGCTTAAATAGGATCTGTTTAAACAGGTCGTTAATTGGTAACTGACAGAATTCCTGAGGAGGTTCTTGAAAATATAAAATATCCAGAAATGCAGAAGATGATACATCAGCCTCCATTGTGACTGATAAGTCTTTGCAGAGTCAATTAATGTAAGCAGTAAATGCAAGTCCATCAATGATGAACTGTTGGTGAAAAGTGTGGAGTCAAAAAATTCAGGTTCAGAGAAAGAAACCTCATACTGTGAGTCGGTGGAATCAGAAAAACCCCCTTGAAAAGGATGTTTACAAGAAGCCCTGCGACGCTTCCAGTACTGGTCCAATGAAGAGTCTGAAGTGTCCCGATGAAGAGCTTTCTTTTGTTTCAAAACATATGATCGTTTTGATTTGGAATGATCCAGTGAAGAAGGGGGTCATACAATGTGCCATAGCTAATCGATGCCTTGAAGGTGAACATTAAGATGACGTAGAAGTGGTAAAGGTATCATGCCTGGAGAGATATCGGTGCCGGAAGAAAAAGGAATGATACCTTAGAAGAGATCCTTGATGCTGCAATGGATCAGTAGTAGCGGTACCAAGGGGCCTCAAGGTGTCATGTTCCGAAGGGCCCGGTACAGAGGGAGTTGATTGCAGAAGATGCATACAATGCGATTTAAAAACAGTGGCAATCTCCCTGTGGAAGAAGTCATTGAGCTTCTGCCAGAAGGAATGTACCAGTACCGATGATTCAGCAGGCCAGTTGGCGTCACAGATTGTCTCAGTACGGGTGACTTTAAAGGAGATGCACATTGTATAGGAGAGACAACTAGAGGATCCGCAGAATGATGACATCGTCTTATGGCCTGCATCAAGGAACTTGATACCATCGAGGTCAGTGATCGCTGCGAGCAGCATGCACCGGCACTGAAGGCTCACTAGCTGGTACCTTGCAGAAGGATGTCTCGAAGAGGATGACCTCGACGAGGCTGCACATCTAGAGGGGGAGACATCCTGCGATGTAGAACAGTGGTGTCGATAAGCGGCCTGTATCAAGATACTCGATGCTGTAGAGACCTTCGACACTTGTGACTTCTTTGATGAAGAGATGAAGGAGGTATCGTCTATGGCTCCGGTAGGCAGGAGGTGACTTCTTTGATGCCAATATCAATACAGGAGGTATTGTCAATGGCTCCGGTCTATGCTCGAGCCAAACAGCTTCTTCTGCTGAATCCGACAGGCCTTAATGGAGCACTTTTTCAGTGTAGAACACTGAATACAAGACTCTGGTGGTCAGGACCTAAACATTAGATACACCAATTATGAGGATCGGTGATCGAAATGGGTCGTTGACACCAGCAGCAATTTTTAAAACCCTGCCACAGGCTTGAAAATGAGGAAAATCTTTTTGGCGAAATTAAACTCAATGTTTGAAAGAAGCAAAACTTGCCGAGGCAAAGAAAAAAGAAACAACTGAAGAGCTGAAGCCCCGAGACTCAGAACAAAATAAAAGTAGTTGTTCTTTTTTTTGAGGGGGGGAGAAATAAAGTAAAAAAAAACTCAAAGAAAACAAATTAAATAAGGCAGTCGCAAAGTTTCTTAAAACTTAAAGTGATAGCTCACTTTCATACTGTCCGTACCGGGCTCCATGGATGACTTCACCCATATGTGAGATTATGCTGCCTGCTTGTCCTGGGATAAATATAGTTACATATACAAGTAGATCATCGTTGGTTCTTTGTTTTGTCCCAGGAGTTGCGTTAAGACAGTTTAGAAATTGGCTTTTCAGTTCAATCCCTGCTGACAACAGAGAATGCTACAAGCTATAAAGTGGCCTAGTGTTTCTTTAATCTGCTATTGCTATCATTGGTGCCTCTCCTGGTGACACAGTTCACATCAAAATCAGCTCTCTGATATATTCTACCTTTGCAGATTTCTATCTACATTGGGAGAGATGCTGGTGACAGGAAAAATGGTTTAAAGAATTTCTCCTTTAATGTTACCTAATAGATTCTCATGCTATCAGCTGGTATTGGATGGCTGAGTTTGGAGATTGTGGGGTGGGTCCTTCAGTGATTTCCCCACTCCTGGAAAATAACCTGGTATTTGAGTACAGCACCTATTTTGCTAGAAGGAATCCACAGAGAATATGAAAGTGCAAGGAGGCACTATCTAATATAATAAAACGCTAGGCCGCGCATGCGCACTCCCATCGCGTGCGTCCGTTTTCCATGTGGCTGTCGGCCCGTGCTGTTTTTTGCTCTGCCCTGCTCCTTGCCTGAAGTCCTCTCTCCTCCCCCGAGGCGGATGTCGGACGCAGCAGCTGTCGGTCCGTGCTTTTTGCTCTGCCCTGCTCCTTGCCTGAAGTCCTCTCTCCTCCCCCTGCCATATTGCATTTTTTAGTTGAAAGACGCAGCGGTGGCTCCTCTCATGATCCCCGCCTGCGTCGGACTTATGACACAGGTGCGGATCATGAGAGGAACCACCGCCGCGTCTTTCAACTAAAAACAAAACAAAACAGCAAGGCGAGCGGCCAGACCGAAGCTCAAGACCGCAGGAAGGGAAGGGAAGAGGGGGCCGACAAATAAGAGGACTCCTGCCGAACAGAGCAGCCAGATCGCAGCAGGCCAGAACGCAGGGGAGGGGCCGAACGGAGCAGGCAAGATCGCGGTAAGAGAAGGGAAGGGGTGGGGGAAATGCTGCAACTACGCTGAATGTGTTTCATTGGGGATTTTGGAGGGTGCACCAGAAGAATGAGAGGTGAGCAGAGAAAGCATAATATTCATCATATGGATGGGAGAGATGGCAGAAAAAGATGAAAGTATTCTACTGGTGTGTTTTGGGACGGGGAGGAGATCAAGCGTGACTGTGTGCCATGGGAAATGATATAATGATACCTGGGAACAGGAGGAGAAAGAATAAGAAGTGGGAGTGTATGTCTGGGGGGGGGGAAGAATTAGAGGTCAGGGTATGTCTAGAGGGAAGAAAGAATGAGCGGTTTGAGTACTGCATGCTGGAGAAGATTTTGGGACAGGCAGAATTAGAGTTCTTGCTGGGTTTGTAGAGAGAACTGGGAGGCTGGAGCCTGAGGAGGAAAAAGGAAGGAGAGAATTTCAGGCCTTATAGAAAACTTCTGTGCAAAAATACTACAAATAATGCAGAATTTGCAGAATTCTCCAGGGAGTAAACAAAATAACAATAGTATGTGATACTATATTTGGGTAGTTTAATTTTGCATTGGCAATGTTGTTTACCTCTCCTGCCAATTTAACTTTGTTGTTCTTACCATTGAAGTTGTTTAGTTTATTAGGGAGAGGGACAGAAAGACAGACAGAAAAAGGGAGCCAAGGAGAGAGAGAGAGAGACAGAAAGAAAGAAAGACAGACACACATATATTCTAGCACCCGTTAATGTAACGGGCTTAAAGACTAGTATTTAATAAAATTACAAACTAAGCAAATACAATCAAACGTTTCCCCATACTTTCCTAAAATTACTTCATATAAAAGTCTGCTAGTATAATCATGGCTTCAACTGGTTCCTGAAGGTCAGAAACTACTTTTCCAAATGGCACTCCTGAGGCAGAGTTCCAAAAGGAAGTTGCAGTATAGGAAAACGACTGGCTGAGAAAGGATATCGAATAAATATAATTTTTGTTTTTAGTAGTGGTATCAACAGTCTGATCTCAACTTTGTTTATATTTCTGCAAATATTTAAAAATTTAGACACCAACAATAGCATATACTGGGGATGCAACCCACACAAAATGTGACTAATTTAATTGGCCCAAAATACGTGAGATAAGATTTCCATGTCAGCTCCCTATAACATACCATACACAGTCTCATTCTACACTTCAAAAAATCTCCAAGTAAACTAGCAAACAAAGAATAACAGCAGCCCATGAGCCACAATATTGCTGCGAAGAGCAGTTTTTTCAGTTCTGATGGTTGTAAATATGGCAATAACAACCATAAAACTCATAGTTTTTTAAATGTCATATTTGCCACCAAGTGTGTGATCCCAGGAATTACCAGAAATCTAAACAAACATATTTCCATGTTCTGAACTTCAGCTTTAAGATTACTGCCAACCAATACGCATTCAGTCCTGAGAAAGGTGATACCTACTTATCTACAAAACTGTTTTTGAAAACTCTTTTTTAGCCAAAAATTGCCACAGCCAAACAATTAAAAAACAGATAGATGATTTTCTGTAAATTGGTACAATACCTGTTGAGTGTGTCTGCTGCTCCACTTCTGAGGCTGGTAGATAAGCCATGTAAAGAGTATTGGATCAACACTGATTGCTATTCCCTGGACACTAGCCAACAGCACTGCACCTACAAAAGATTTGAAAAACACATCTTAAAGGTTTTGAAAGAACATAAAAGCATCACATTCTCTGGTTATAACACTCATATTTAATAGTTAAATTGTAAAACTAATTACTGTAGCTTTACTATTTACTGAAATCACCAATTCCTCTCTCTTAGCTAATGCATCTCACTAAACTACATCATGTACTATTTCCCTTTGATTTCTGCATCCCAAATATGTGATTCTCAACCCTGGTCTTTTTGCACTGAATCTTAACTATTAAAAACAGCTGACTACTCCTTGAACTTTCTTAGATTACATTTCACTCTGCATATTCAAACAAACCATCCACCTTGTAACAAGTTTTAGTATCTGAAAAAAAACAAAAAAAAAATTTCTTCTAGCCAAATCAAAATATTTAACAGAACTGACCCACCAAAAATCCCCAGGTGTAACACTAATCATTCTTTCTACAATCTGGATTCCATTTACCACTGCCCTATGTTCTTCTCCATAGTTTCTAATTAAGTGCACAACCTGGTTTTGAGAAGGGTTTGGACAATTTCCTGGAGGAAGAAAAGTCCATTGTCTGTTATTGAGAAAGACATGAGTGGGGCAAGCCACTGCTTGCCCTAGATCGGTAGCATAGAATGTTGCTACTCTTTGGGTTTTGTCCAGGTACTAGTGACCTGGATTGGCCACTGTGAGAACGGGCTACTGGGCTTGATGGACCTTTGGTATGACCCAGTAAGGCTATTCTTAAGTTCTTGAGTAGTGGAATGCAGTGCATAGTAAAAAGATAAAAGAATCATCCACAAATTTAAATCAGGCATAGACATTTAAAAATATCATCTTAGAAGCCCAGACAAAATGTATTCTACTGTATATATTAACATAGGTGGAAAGAAGAGCAAATGAGAGTCAGCATGGTTAGAAGGTGAAGTGAAATAGATTATAAGAGCCAAGAAAACATCCTTTAAAGAATGGAAAATGTATCCGAATGAAGAAACTAAGAAGGAACATAAGCACTGGAAAGTTAGATGTAAAGCATTACTACAGAAGGCCACAAGAGAATATGAAGAGAATCATGCTACACAGGCAAAAACTCACAGTAACAACTTTTTCAGGTATATCAGAAGCAGAAAGCCTGTGAGGAAATCTGTGGGACCATTATATCTTGAAGGAGCAAAATGGGAACTGAAGGATAACAAACATATAGTAGAGAAACGAAATTAATTATTTGCTTTGGTCTTTAGAAAAGAAGATGTAAGAGATCTATCTGTACCAGAAATGGTTTTCAAGAGTGACAATGTAGAAGAACTGGAAGAAAACTCAGTGAATCTGGAAGATGTACAGAGCCAAATCAAAAAGTAAGAAAGTTATAAATTGCCTGGACTGGTATACCCAAGGATACTGAAAGAACTCAAACATGAAATTGCTAATCTGCCATTAGTGATCTATAAACTGTCGTTAAAATTATTCATGGTAACTAAAGATTGGAGGGTAGCCAATGCAATGCAATGCAATGCTAGATAATCCAGGAAATTACAGACGGGTAAGCCTGACTTCAGTTCTGGGCAAAATAGTAGAAACTATTTTAAAAAATGAAATTACAGACTATGTAGGCTAGCATAGTTTAATGGGACAGAGTAAGCATGGGTTTAGCCAAGGGAAGTCTTGCCTCACAAATTTCCTTCATTTCTTTGAAGGTGTAAATAAACATGTGGATACAAGTGAGCTGGTTGATGTAAAGCATCTAGATTTTCAGAAAGCTTTTGACAAAGTTCATCATGAGCGACTCCTGAGAAAATTCAAGTCATGGGAAACGAAGTAATGCTCTGTTATAGATTAGGAATTGGTTACCAGGACAGAAAAGAGAGGGTAATGTTAAATGGTAATTGTTTGTATATTTAAAGTGCTTTTCTTGATTCGTTTATGCTTAAAATTTTTGCAATGCCCTGTTAATATTTGAAAATTAATAAAGATTTTTTTATGGTAATTTTTTTTCTCAATGAAGGAGAGTAAATAGTGAACTGCTGCAAGGTGCTATTTAGGTTGAATCAATTTTTATTTTCAAACAATAGAAATCCAACCAACAGTTGCCAACAATAGAGAACAATAGAAAAAAAATCAAATACAAAGCATCAGATCCAACAATCCCCACCCATACCTTCCCCACCCCAAACCCACCGATCCAAAATCACAGTAGGCTTTGCAAGGTGCTATTTAACATGGATTCACTAGAGGTAACTAACTAACTAAATCTTAATTTTATAGACTGGGTCTTCAACCAAAAGGTGCTCGACTCGGTTTACAATAATGTAAGTATAATACATAAATATAAAAGAAGAATGAAATCTAGAATGGCTTAGTTTCCAAATCTGATCAATTTCTTTGACTGGAGAACCATAGAATTGGATAGAGAGAATGCGCCAGATGTGGTTTATTTAGATTTTAGCAAAGCCTTTGACAGTGTTCCACCCAGACATCTAATAAATAAACTGAGTGCCCTCTGAATGGCCCCAAAAAGACGGGCTGGGTCAGGAACTAGTTGAGTGGAAGACAACAGATGGGTGGTAGTCAATGGAGATTGCTCTGAGGAATGGGATGTTACCAGTAGTGTGCCTCAAGGTTTTATTCTTGGGCCTGTTCTTTTTAACATTTTTATAAGCGATATTGCTGAAGGGCTGTCAGGTAAGTTTTACCTCTTTACGGATGATACCAAAACCTGCAATAAATTAGACACTCCGGATGGTGTGAACAACAGGAAGAAAGACCTAGAAAAGCTTGAAGAATGGTCTGAAATTTGGCAGCTAAAATTTAATGCTAAGAAAAGCAAGGTGCTGCAAGGGGTTAAGAAATGCAAGGGGCTGCAAAAACCTGAAGTGCAGTTTAGGGGGTGAAGAACTTCTGTGCATGACAGAAGAGTGGGACTTGGGTGTGATTGTATGTGATGATCTTAAGGTGGCCAAACAGGTTGAAAAGGTGATGGCAAAAGCTAGAAGGATGCTAGGGTGCATAGGGAGAGGTATGGCCAGTAGGAAAAAGGAGGTATTGATGCCCTTGAATAAGACTCTGATGAGACCTCATTTAGAATACTGTGTGCAATTCTAGAGTCCACACCTTCAAAAAGATATAAAAAAGATGGAGTCAGTCCAGAGGATGGCTACTAAAATGGTGCATGGTCTTCATCATAAGCATATGGGGACAGACTTAAAGATCTCAATCTGTATACTTTGGAGGAAAGGCGGGAGAGGGAAGATATGATAGAGATGTTTAAATACCTATGTGGAATAAATGTGCTTGAGTCAAGTCTCTTTCAGTTGAAAGGAAGCTCTGGAATGAGAGGGCATAGGATGAAATTAAGAGATGATAGTCTCAGGAGTAATCTTAGGAAAGGAAATAGTTTTTTACAGAAAGGGTGAAAGATGCATGTAACAGTCTACCGGAAGAAGTGGTGGAGACAAACTGTGTTTCAATTCAAGAAATTTGAGTCATTTTAAAAGTAATTTAAAAAGCTTTCTTTTTAAAGACACTTTTAATCTATAAATTATGTTCAAAAATTTTACATTACCCTCCAGGTTTTCACCTTCCCCCTCCTAATGTTTTTTTCCATTTATGGTTCTCTTCTGTACCCTAAAAATATTGAATTGTAGTTCTGCCATTTTTTTACCTAGTGTCTCGGTTGGTCTGTATGTCTGTTGGTCTTAACTATTGTTTTAAAATTTTTAAACATTATGATAAAATAAATGTTATTTTTTTTCTATGTTGTAACTAGCTTAGTAAAAATTAAATTAAGCGACTCATCAAATTAAAATAAAACTTGAAACTTGGATAGATGCTTGGCATCTCTTAGAGAAAGGAAGAGATAATGGTTACTGTGGATGGGTAGACTGGATGGGACATTTGGACTTTATCTGTCATCATGTTTCTATGTTTATAAGTTGAGAATGTAGAGTAAATTTCACTCATATCTTTCAGAGCAATATTTTCAAAGAAGTGTTGCAATCCCTAGTTTTATCAGGGTTTGATTATTGCCTTTATGGGAATATCTGCTACTTGCACAAAATTCTGCTATATGGCTATTGTATGGATTAATTAAGGTTGACCAAGTGTCCTCCTATTTGATTTCTTTGTAATGGTTACCAATTGAATATCAAGTGAGATTTAAAGTACTTTTGTTTGTCTACTTGAGCTTACATCAACAGGCACCTGATTATTGGCGGACTTGCTTAAAAGTCTATGTGCCTTCAAAGACACTGTACTCTGCTACCAAAAATAGGCTTCTTGCTACTACTATTTATTGTTTCTATAGCGCCACTAGATGCACACAGTGCTGTACGTTAAACATGCAAGAGACAGACCCTGCTCGAAAGAGCTTACAATCTAAGTTATAAAAGACACACAGGACACAGGGTGGATCAATATATGTTACTCAAGAAGGAACAAACAAGGCTCAAGGCCCGGCACAGGAAGCAGATTTTTGGGCACAGAACATGCTGATGCTGGCGATGCCGATGCGGAGGCTACACTGGAAGTAAGAAGAGGGTTCGGGTGGGTTGGGGGATCTCAGGTGGCGGCGGGGGGTGCCCGATGGTGGCGGGGGGGTGCATGATGGGGGGGTGCCCGTTCGCGCGGAGGGGGGCCTTCGGGGGGAGCAATGCCGGTTCTCGTGGGGGGGGGGGGAGAGCAGCGTTGCTGGCCTCGGGGGGGGGGGAGGTTTGGGGTGGGAACATATCAAAGCAAGTTTCCTTTACTTCCTATGGGGAAACTTGCTTTGATATACGAGCATTTTGGATTACGAGCATGCTCCTGGAACGGATTATGCTCGTAATCCAAGGTACCACTATATATATCCAAGGTACCACTGTGTATATATATATATATATATATACATATATATATACAGTGGTACCTTGGATTACGAGCATAATCCGTTCCAGGAGCATGCTCGTAATCCAAAATGCTCGTATATCAAAGCATATATTTTCACAACCGAAAAGCTCACCAAAGGCTCAACAACCTCTCACCATGAAGCCACCCTCGTGGCCCTTTCTCCTCCTACTTTGCTTTTCCCTCAACTCCACCCTCTGCGTAATACCTCCTTCTCCCGATCTTCTCAATTCCGCAAATACCAATAATATCTGCCTTGGCCTCAAAATCCCCACGCTGATTTGCACCAGACCATATCCTCCCAAAAAAAACCCCCGAAGAATAAACTATGCTTCTTTAAAGTCTGTTTCCCCTGCCAATCTCCCCAACCTTGCCTCTGATTCGCTCACCCCAGTCCCAATGCTTTATTGCAACGCAAGATCCGCTTGCAACAAGATTCAAATTCTGAAGGACCTACTTGAAGATTCTGACCCTGGTTTCCTATGCATCACGGAATCATGGATTAAAAAAGACGACCTATTTACACAAAATGAACTCTGCTCCCATGGCTACCAAGGTCTCTTTTCACCTAGATCTAACCGTAAAGGAGGTGGCCTGGAAATTCTCTACAAATCCTTTTTCGATGTTCAGCTCCTCGAAAAGGGTTGCCAAACCTCACTAGAATACATGCTTGCTTCCGTCAACGATGAACTTCACCCTCACCCACTGGGCATCCTGCTCCTATACCGCCCACCTACCCCTTGGAATAACTCCTCTGAACTCATCCTTAAGACTATAACAAACGCCTTCCTCAAGTTCCAAAGATTAATGATCATCGGAGACTTCAATCTCCACCTAGACGACATCACCAGCAAGGAAACGATTGAACTTATTAGCTTCCTCACCTCCCTTAGCCTCACCCCCCTCTGCACCATCCCCAACCCACGAAAAGGGGCACACACTAGACCTCATTAGCTTCCTCGACCTCACCGCTCACAAGACGTCAATTGACGACACTCGCTGGGAACATGTCCCTTGGTCTGACCACTTCCTAGGGGCTTTCTGTCTCCCCATCTTTATGTCGCACCTTGGGGCTTCACCCCGTACTTCCAACCCCATTATCTTCCGCAAAAAAATCACAAGCGACCTGTTCTGGTCTAAATTTCTCAATCTATTCTCCTCTGCCCCTAAGCCTGCAGATTCAGGTACTAATTGACATAACTGGGTCTCTCTCTCCAAATCCACCTATCTTTCCCTCGCCCCCCTTTCCACTAAATCCATCTCCTATCCTCGCAAGGCCCCTTGGTTCCTCCCATATCACAGAGAGCTAAAACAGAAATGTCGAGCTCTGGAGCACATATGGAAAAAATCAAAATGTCCTATAGACAGACAGTCCTGCAGAGTCAATATCAAGCAGTACAATACAGCACTAAAAAAAAGCAAGAAAGAACTTCTATGGTGACAAAATCTCCAGGTCCAACAATCAAAGCAGTACTCTATTCAACATCTGGCGCTCCCTAACCTCCAAAAGAGACCCCACCTTGCTCCCCTCCTCTCCCTCAGCCGATGTTCTAGCACAATTCTTCAACGATAAGGTTTCTTCCTTGAGATACTCTTTCCCTCCTTCAGTCTCTTACAACTCCCTAGTGCCCACCGACTCCACTCCCACCCTAATGGTCTCCAACCCTATCCCAGCTGACAGATCCTGGACCACCTTTGAGCGCGTATCTGAATCCCTGGTCCTCAATCTCTGCCTCAAACTGAAATCCTGTAATTGCTCTTTGGACCCATTCCCCTCCTACCTATACGAGAACATTTGCACTCAGGCTATTTCTTCTATCACCATTCTCATAAACTCCGCCCTTCAGTCGGGCCATTTCTCCCCAGAAATGGGTCATATGGTCTTGACCCCACTACTGAAAAAATCTGACCTTGACCCTTCCATACCATCCAGCTATCGCCCAATTGCAAATATCCCTCTCCTAACCAAGATGCTAGAGTCCATCATTTCTTCCCAACTCTCATCATACTTAGAGAGATTCTCTATTCTTTTACCCTATCAATATGGCTTTTATCCTAACTTCAGCACCAAATCCCTACTGTCTTCCCTGATTTCAAGGGTTCAACAACTTCACTCTCGAAACAAGTTTGCTGTCCTCCTACAATTTGACTTTTCCGCTGCTTTCGACGCTGTTCACCATGATATTCTTGTTTACCAACTCTCTGAGATAGGTATCAACGCCACAGTCCTAGGTTGGTTCTCTAAATTCCTCCGCTCTCGTTCTTACATTGTTAACATGAATGGCACCTCATCCTCCCCCTGGAAACCGAATTGTGGAGTCCCGCAAGGCTCTCCACTATCCCCTATCCTTTTCAACATCTATATATCCTCCCTAAAACTCCTCCACCTATCCCCCCTTGAAACAATTTACACTTATGCAGACGACATCCTCATCCTCCTCGAGACCGATTCGAACCTCAATGACCTGTCTAAGAACATATCCTCTTGTATAATGAACCTACAATCCTGGGCCCACACTGTGCAAATGAAATTGAATGAGTCCAAAACAAGACTTCTTTGGCTCGGTCCAAAACTAGATCACCTACCTACCTCCATCCCACTACCCTCTGGCTCCTCTCTGCAGCTTGAGTTCTCGAGCAAGGTCTTGGGCATCATCATTGATTCCACATTGTCCTTCAATGACCACCTCCAATCCTTGGTAAAAAAATGCTTTTTCAGCCTTCACATGCTGAGGAAAGTTAGATCCTGCTTCCATCAAAAACATTTTACCCTCCTTGTCCAATCCATCATCCTCTCCAGATTGGACTATTGCAACTCTATCTACTTAAGCCTAACTAAGAAAAACCTCCACAGACTCCAACGGATTCAGAATGCCACAGCCAAGCTCATCTTCGCTAAAAGTAAATTTGACCATGTCTCCCCGCTCCTGGCCAAGCTCCACTGGCTTCCGATAATCGCCAGGGTCCACTATAAATGCGTCTGTTTAACTTTCAAAATCCTATATGGTATCCTCCCTCCCTTTATCCCTCTTTCTTGGAATTCCTCAAACCCTAATACCACCAGATCCTCCCACAAATTAAAACTATCCTTCCCCTCGCTAAAAGGCATTTCCCACACAGGAAAGCTAGGGACCTCCCTCCACTTCAAAATCACTGAGCTCTGAAACAACCTTACCTCCCCTCTTCGGAACTTGAGCTCTCTCCAAGTTTTCCGCAAACATCTGAAAACCTGGCTTTTCTCAAAAAATGTAAGTCTCCCTCCAATTTAGGAATCAAGGAAACTCTTATATCTTGGCATCCCAAGTCCTCTAAATTTTCTTCACACTTCTACCTCTAACCCTCTGTTGTAGTTCCTTCCTATTTCTCCTACTGTAAACCTACTGTTCGAGCTCTACGAATGTGGAGATGATGCGGTATACAAATCTAAGGATTAGATTAGATTAGATTAATGAGAGTAGAGGCTACAGAGGAAATGAGAACACATATAGTGTATTACAAGCTGCAAGAGTTAGGACCTAATTGCAGCTTCAAAAAGTGGGCTTTGAGTCTGGATTTGAATGCCGCCAGGTGTGGAGCCTGGCATACTGATTCAGGCAGGTTGTTCCAGGCATATGGCACAGCAATGCAGAAGGGGCAGTTGCCAGTAGAGGAGAGGGGTACAGACAAGAGAGACTTGCTCAAAGAACAGAGTTCCCGGGATGGGGTGTAGGGAGAGATAAGAAAGGAGAGATGCTGAGGAGCTACAGAGTGAGTACATTTGTAGGTCAGTAAGAGGAATTTGAACTGTGTGCGGAAGCAGACAGGGAGGCAATGAAGTGACTTGAGGAGAGGGGTAATGTGAGTATAATGACCCTTGTGGTATACAAGGTGAACAGCAGAATTCTAAACAGATTGAAGGGGGGGACTGATGAATTAGCGGGAGACCTGCGAGAAGCATGTTGCATTAATCCAGGCAAGAGGTGATGAGGGCATGGATAATGGTCTTGGCAGTGTGTTCAGAAAGTAAACTCTGGATTTTAGCAACAGGTTTTAGCAGAGAAGGACAGAGGAGAGTCAAAGATAACTCCCAGAGGTTGCAAACTGATAAGACAGGGAGGATGAGAGCATTATCCACCGAAATAGAGAACATAGGGAGAGGAGAGGCAGGTTTAGGAGGAAAGATAAAGGAGTTCTGTCTTGACCATGTTTAACTTCAGATGGTGGCAAGACATCCAAGTAGCAACGTCAGACAGGCAGGCCAAAACTCGGGCATGGATTGCTGTATAAATTTTGGACGTAGAGAAGTAGATTATCGAGTCATCAGCATAGAGATGGTACCTGAAGCCATGGGAGGTGATTAGAGCTCCAAGGGAAGAAGTGTAAATGGAGAAAAGAAGAGGCTACAGAACAGAGCCTTGAGGTACACTGACCTTTAGCAGAATGGAAGCGGAGGAGGATCCTCTGCAAAACACGCTAAGAGTGCAACGGGAAAGGTAGAAAGAAAACCATGAGATAACAGAGCCCTGAAATCCAAGCGAGGACAGAGTATCAATGAATAGGCGGTAATCTACAGTGTCAAATGCCGCAGATACCATAGATCAAGGAGGAGGAAGAGGACAGAGTAGTGGTCTTTGGATTTGGCCAGGAGCAGATCATTGGAGACTCTAGCAAGGGCATAGAATGGAGAGGGCAAAAGCCTGATTGAAGGGGGTCGAGAATAACTTGAGATTAAAAAGTCAAGACAACAGCAGCGAACAGCATGTTTGAGTAACTTGGATAAGAAGGGAAGGAGAAAGATGGGGCAATAATTGGTGGGTCGGGTAGGGTCTAGTGAGGGTTTCTTCAGGAGTGGCATAACTACGGTATGTTTGAAGGCATCAGGTTTCATACATGGAATTTCTATCCATAAGGATTCCACACTGCTATCTATGTCATGCAGAATGTTTATTTTATTAGATACAATTCTCTCTTTAACATATAGCGCAACCCCCCCTCTAATTTGATCCACTCTATCCTTGCGATATAATTTGTACCCAGTGTTCGATTGATTGTCCTCCTTCTACCAGGTCTCCGAGATGCCTATTATATCTATCTCATCATTCAGTGCTATATACTCTAACTCTCCTATTTTATTTTTTAGGCTTCTAGCATTTGCATACAGACACTTCAAATTGTGTTTTTTTCTTAAAACTACAGGCTGCTGAGAAGACAGAGAAAATATGAGTCTTTTAACTCTGCCTTCCTCTTAAACCCTCCTGGCTTTCTTTCACCATTATCGGAACCTCTCTACTGGGACTCCCTAAATATCCTGTTTCAATAGTATCCTCCAAGGATACCTCACACCGAACCATCCACTCCCAGGCGACTGTCGTTTTTCCCCCACATCTCAATTTAAAAGATGCTCTATCTCCTTTTTAAACATTAGCGCTAGCAGCCTGGTTCCATCCTGGTTAAGGTGGAGTCTGTCCTTTCGGAACAAGCTCCCCCTTTCCCAGAAGGTTGCCTAGTTCCTAACAAATCTAAAACTGTTAATCGGAGAGGGAGGAGAATGAATAAACAGATGGAGTGGACTTTGAAGGAGAAGAAGCAGTAAGACTAAGGAGAAGAAGTTGAAGTCTACAGAAGGGTGAGAGTAGCAGTCCAAACCCTCCTCCGTGACCTATCGGGAGAACTGGTAATCACTGTGACATAGGGCAGTGACTGAGACAGCCTTCAAGGCAGAGCCAGGTTTTAGTTAGTGCAAGTAGGTGGAAAGAATTAGAGACAAAGAGGTCATGAATGTAAATGATCTTGTTGGAAATGGAGTGAGCATTCCATAGGGCACATGAGAAAGGTAGAGAAGGGAAGAGGAGAAGAACAGAATTAAGGTTGGAGATGTTTGAATTAGCTTTGCACGAATAGGCTGAGAACTGATTAGAAGGACCAGGATTGGGGTTGATGTGCAGTGAGCAAAAGTAGTTGAGGTGTGACAATGGTGATGCAAACAACTGCACTTACAGCCATAAGGAAAGGTTCCTTCTCATGTGCAGGTCCTTTAGAATGGAATAGACTCCCTGTGACTATTTGACATCAAAAGAACTTGCATGCATTTAATAAACTGTAAAAAAAAACAACCAAAAAACCCCATCTGTTTTGTTTGATGACCGCAATCCACTGAGGCTTCAGTCTTTGGGTTTCTTCATATTTTGCTGGTTTATTTGTGTTTTTGTCCGTTTTAATTATGTATGTTACTCTGTTAATAAACATAACATAATGTTCTGGAAATAGGAAGGACAAGTGAGGAAATTAAATTAGTTATCAAGATGAACTTGGGGAAAATTCATTATTATCCCTGGGATAGGTGTTATGAAATCTATTTAGTCTTTCAGAATTCTGGCAGGTACCTGTGACCTGGATTAGTCAATGTTGGCAAAAGGATACTGGGCTTCATTGACTTTTAGTCTGTCCCAGTACGGGAATGCTTATATATTTATATGTACTTATAAAGTCATAATCTCTATCTTTCCATTATGTCACTGAAAATAGTTATTCCAAGGCATGGGTGTATAATCTCAAAAAGATCAGCGCAAGATGTATTAAAGGGTTTTTCTCATTTGGTATCCCTGGGAAAAGTGCTCAGTACATCTGGCTCTTGGTAAGCAAACAGAAAGAAGTTGATTACCAAATCTAAAGCAGAAACTTGCAAAGAATACTTTTTAAATATATTTTTTTAATCTTATTTTTGAAATCAATCAAAATCCAACTATAGTTGTCAAATGACCTTTGTCCTTCTACATCTGCAAATGCAGAATGCATTTAATGATGCTTTGAATCATAATCTAGGTGAAGGGCATAAACCAAACTACAGTTAAACAGGCATACAATATAACTATAACACTAACATTGTACTTGTAAACATCCTTTCTACACATTGCCCTATGGGAGATTTGAGGAATTTACTGAATGAGTTACTCAGAATAAATAAAGAACACTTGACTTGGCTAGTAACACTTTAAAAAATTAACTATTCCTCTTCTTGGGTAGAAATAGCCATTCAAATTTTTTTTAATGCTGTGGTAACAGTAAATCTTGATTAATACCTCATTTTTTTATCTCCCTGACTATGCTATGTATGAGGCTTGTTAAAAATAATCTTTCAAATCAAAGCAACCCAAGCTTGGAAATTTAGCACTAATCCAGTGGACTGCTGGCAGTTTCTGGAAAAAGATATATCACATTATTCATTTGTGACAGCTCTGGCAGCAAGATTCTTTTATTCATGGCCATATTGATTTCAAAAGATAAGGTACATTTCTTCCAACTGTTTAATTTGTACAACTTATTACAAAAAGCAGCTTTTAACACAAAATATTCAAAGGCAAATTACATGTATAAAAAATAAAAGAACTTCCATATAGTGTAATATTAATAAGGCAGTAAATACATGGAATAGTATAATTATTTCAAATGCATCTGTGTACAGCAACTAAATATAAGCTAAGAAAACAAGAAATACATTAATGCTTCTATACTTCCATTTAGGGGGTAGCTCATCAAGCAGTGTGTCTTTGCATGAACATTAGGGTATCAATGCATGCTAAATGCTATGAAGCCCACTTCACTAAAAAAAAACAAAAAAAAAACAACAACAACCAAACACCTAATCCCTGAGAACAATAGGATACTCAGCAGGGGCTCTCTCATGTGTTGTGTTCATCTAGAAGCGCTAGTAGTAGAAGTAACTAAAGTTATTGCTTTTAAAACTATGCAGACAAAATGCTTTCTAGTCACTCAGTATTTGTTCCTCTCACATCCATCTGGGGGCAGTAACATTCAAGCAAACCATGCTGTAGTAGTGTACAGACACAATTAACTTATTCAAGGAAAGATTTTTTTAAATCAAAAACAATGTGTGAATTTGAATTTATACATTCACAAGCTATAAGGAAATAGCACAAAAGATTAAGGTTACTGCTTGTCAAACAAATTCCCTCTTAAAATGTTACCACAGAGGGCTTTAAGACCACCCATTGTTATCAACTTCTGCCTGTAAGAGTATTCCATTTCCTATTTATAACCTAGAAAGGCATTTGCATTTGAATTTACTTTTCTAACTTTTTATCTCTCAGTTACTTTTTTTTAGTTTGTCTTTATTCTTTTTTATTTGAAACTGAAGAGTCTAGGAAAATCTGGTACGTTGTACCTCACAACTGATCTTACTTTTGCACATCTCAGTCAACTGGTTGCATCTGTCTTGTTTTTCTGACCAAACAACCCTATACTGTATACCTAATATCAAAAAATAATAAGCATGATTAAAATGTTTCCTCCATAGATAAAATAAATAAACAAACTTTAAAGATAATGAAAATGTCTGTAAGCCTTTTATGCTGCTGGGAGAAGCTTTACAAATTGCTGCATCATCAAATTACTTGCTACTTTTCATCTGGGCAAAGAGTGTCAGACATTCTTTTTCTTCCTTTTATGAAAGGAGACTACAAGGGAAGAACAGATTATCTAGAGCAGGGGTGTCAAAGTCCCTCCTCGAGGGCCGCAATCCAGTTAAGTTTTCAGGATTTCCCCAATGAATATGCATGAGATCTATTAGCATACAATGAAAGAAGTGCATATTCAATGGAGAAATCCTGAAAACTCAACTGGATTGCAGCCCTCGAGGAGGAACTTTGACACCCCTGAACTAGAGACTAAGGGGGGGGGGATTCACTAAACGGACCTACAGATCCAATCTGGATCCGATCCAGGTCCGGGGGGCTGATTCATGATGAGTCCTCATGCAAATGAGGACACTCAGAATCACGCCCCCAACCGACTGCTGAATAGCGATCCCAACGCATGCACAGACCATCTGTAGAGATCAGTGAGTTGTAGATTCTGAAAAGACATTTGGAGGAATTTTATGATTGGACACCAGATCATCACTTCAATCATCCACACAGCAGTCTTCACACAAAAAGACCAACTCACCGACTGTCACATCCAACGCTATGTCTCTGAACCAGTACCCTGGTTCAACCACTACATTATCACGTTCCAACTCAAACTCAGTTACAGAACCCCAGACTAAGAACACCGCCCCACTCAAAATGATACTCAACCTTAACTCAGTGAACCTAGAAAAACTATCATCCGACACCATTAAAATAGCTGAGATGATCGGACCTGAACTGATATCCATTGAATAAGCTGCATCAAACTGGTACACACAGTCAAGACCCTGCATGAAAACCTAGAGGAAACCAAGGAAATAAAACCCAACACTTGCAGCTTCTCCTCCGCCTGGTTCAATCTCAAGAAAAGGAAGAGAGAACTAAGAAAAGCCGAAAGAGACTTCTTCCCTCCTGCTTCCAACTTCTGAAAAAGGTACCAGGGGAGCATCCAGTGGCAGGAGGGAGTGGGCATCCCTCCTGCCTTTTTTCTGGAGAAGGGGATGGTTCAGAGGGGCCCCTGCTGGCAGGAGGGAGTGAGCATCCCTCCTAATTTTCTCTCATGTGGAGGGGGAGTTGCCATGGCAGGAGGGAGTGGGCATCCCTCCTGTCATTTTCACTACCATGGGGAGGGAGCGGATCGGTTCCTGGTGCCAGTTTATTGGGGGGATGTCGGGGAGGACCATCATCGTCTAGGGAGGGGCTTTTTGTTTGTTTGTTTTAATGAGACATATGTTCTGTAAGGGCTGAACTATTGGTGACAGGTAAGCGACTGGTCTTACCAGTCATATTTTTCTGGATCACTACAATCCCTGGGGGGGGGTTGCATAGCCAAGTGTTGTTAATGCATCAATCGCTTGGCTAGTTTGCATGGGGTTTTAGATAATTTGCATGGCAGAGTCAGAAAATAGGCGATCGAGGGGAAAAGCATGCCTGGCTGGCCCAGAACGTCCTCTCTGACGTCAGAATTGACGTCGGAAAGAAGACTTCCCGTCAGCAGTAGCAGCAGCAGCAGAGCAGTAAGAACAGGGGAAAGGAAGGAGGGAGGCTTTTTTTTTTTTTGCGGGGCAGGGAGGGAAGGTGGTAGGCAGGCAAGCAGGCTAGCTTTGGCCAGGGAGGGAGGGAGAGAGGTAGACAGGCAGGCAGGCTGGCTTCGGGGGTTGGGGTGGGACAAAGTGTGGAAGGCAGTGAGAAGGACATGGGAAGGAGGCACTGGGGGCACTAAAGACAGGAAGGGGCACTAAGGACATGGGAAGGAGGCACTGGGGGCACTAAAGACATGGGAAGGAGGCACTGGGGGCACTAAAGACATGGGAAGGAGGCACTGGGGGCACTAAGGACATGGGAAGGAGGCACCAGGGGCACTAAGGGCATAGGAATGAAAGAGGGAGGGAATAGAAAGGGACAATTCTTGGGCCTGAGTGCAGAAAGAAAGAAATGAAAGAAAGGATACACAGACAGAAGGAAATGCAACCAGAGACTCATAAAATCACCAGACAGCAAAGGTAGGAAAAATGATTTTATTTTCAACTTAGTGATCAAAACGTGTCAGTTTTGAGAATTCATATCTGCTGTTTATATTTTGCACTATATTTGTCTATTTTTCTATAGTTACTGAGGTGACCGAGCTTGCGGAGATGGGGCGGAAATGGGATTTTTAAATTTTAGTCCTAGTAGTTTGCCGGTCCACAAAATAATTTTTTTATTTCTGCCAGTCCACAGGTCTAAAAAGGTTGAAAAACACTGCCTTATCATATCACCCCTGAGCTGTTTCTTCTCCAAGCTGAAGAACCCTAGCCGCTTTAGCCTTTCTTCATAGGGATGTGGTCACATCCCTTTTATCATTTTTGTCGCCCTTCTCTGTACCTTTGTTACAAAGTCCTTTTTGGCATGGCGCCCATTTACTTATCTGAATTATTTTCCTTTACTCAATTCAAGCATTCACGCAGTTCACACAGCCTTTTTACTTCTGTCAAAGGCTGTCATTATACAAAATACCATCAATATTTGCTTTCTTATCAGGCGGCTTTCTGGGACAAGGAACTGAAACCTTTGTTATTGAGTTCCATGTCTTACAATCCTTTTTGAAAACAACTGAAGACACATTTGTTTGCAAATTAATCAATTTTCTCTAATTTGTATTATTTGTTAAATTTTGTAAACCGCATCAAACTTACCGGTTATGCGGACTAGAAATGGCTTGTTCTGTTCTGTTCTAATTCTGCTATATCTTTTTAAAAATTCAGTGACCAGAATACAAGGGCATTATAACATTTTCATCTTTGTTTCCCATTCCTTTGCTGATAATTCCTAACATTCTATGATTTGCTTTCTTAGTCACCGCACACTTGAGCTGAGGGTTACAACGCATCCTCAAGTTATGGAGACTATTCTTTAAAAAGTCTGAAATAATAAGTGATTCAGTGAAGAGGCTAGCTAGGGCTGATGCATGACTGATTTACTTCTTAGATTTGTAAGCAATAAAATATATTCTGCTTGGCAACTGCAGATATCATAGTAAAGATAAGCACCTACTTACTCCTTGATTCCATGTGGCTCATAAGCTAGATCAGTTATAATCACAGTTCATGACCGTGTCAAAGGTCTAGAAATGTCTTCATGTGATAAAAAACAGGTCTTAAAAGTTTTAAAACTGTCAGTATTAGTTGATTGGATTGTGCTTGTAATTTATAGACTTACCTCTTAAAGAACTTTCTGGTGGCAGCAGATGCTATTGTTAACACCTTCCTTATCATATATTTTTTTCCTTACTACTTATTTATTTTCTGTTTCCTCTTTTGTGAGGTCTGCTGAAAAGAAAGTAATGATAAGACTTTCATGTGCTCAGTTATTTTAACCAGTAGTCCTTATAACCAGGCTGGAGATTAGAAGGAAACATTTAGAGCAGCAGTATTATATGTATTGCTTATAGTATCAGTTTAATTGTTTAATGCCTATTTGAGTTTTATTGCTACGTCTCTTTTTTGCCATATGCTTTATTTGCTATTATTTCTTGAATATGAATAATTTATAGACACTTCAACACTTCATGTGTTAAAAAATTCCTTCAGAATTCATTTTCTTATTTGTATCTATGTATGAAATATATCAGTTTGATGAAACAGTAGCATTCTGATAAATTTAGATTCACATATATGCTAACAGAAAGAACCTTTACAACTTGAAAATTTATAAATCAGAATGAAAAAGAATGGCCTTTGTGAACTTTAGCTGTCAACTGAACTAAAGAGCTTTTGCTGATTTAAACTTAGAATTAAAGCTTTAGAACAGGTATATAAAAAAGAAAAGGTATTATATGGTTTGTTGGGTTTAAATTATTTTTGTCTAATTTAGAAGTAATTGATAGAGCCCATGAATCAAATAAAAAGGGCTACTGGATTGCCCTAGTTTAGAGTTCATTGTTAAGAGCAATGGCCAATCAGGGACTTCCTTAGACTCCTCCCTAAGGAAGTCTCAGATTGGCTGAGGAGCCCAAGGTGCCTCAGCCAATCAGGGCCTTAGGCCCCACCCCATGCATCACATGATGCACTGGGGCGAGGCCTAAGGCCGCACTCATCCTTCGAGGCCTGGAGCAAGAGGGACTGAGCACCCCTCCTGCTCCCAACTGTAAAGGTATGGGAAGGGGAGTGGGTCCGGCAGGAACTGGGAGGGGGCGTCCTTTGGGTGGCAGGAGGGCATCAGCAAGCCTCCTGCCATTTGTTTTTGGGGGTGGGGGAATAGTAGATATGGCAGGAGGGAGTGGGAACCCTCCTGCCATAATTTTAAGAGCCGCGGTTTAAGGCATGGGGAGGGGTGGACCAGGCCCGGCTGGGCCGGGCCGATGGCGGTTTTGCAAATGCAGGAGGGAGTTGGAATCCCTCCTGCCATAATTTTAAATGCGGCGTCAGATTTTTGGGTTCAGAGAGGGAGGGGGCACTTGTCGGGAGAGGGAGGGTGGTTTAATTTTTTTTTTTTTTAATCGGTCTGATATTTTACGTGTGCAAAACACGCAAAATATCTGCCTGATTAAAAAATTTTAAAAAGCTTGCAGAAGCCCCGACAGCAGTGACAGGAGGCTGCTTCTCCTGTCACTACTGTCAGGGCTCTAGCAATCCGTTCAGTTGGTTGGGGGCATGTTAACGATCATCCCCATTTGCATGCAGGTCTTTTGTGAATTCGTCGGCCTGCATGTAATCGGGCATGGATCGGGCATGGGGGTTTGTGAATCTAGCCCTTATTCCCACTCACTCCAGAAACATCTTTCATCTATAGTCAATTATCCTAATTAAGAGAACAAGAGGGAGATTTGTCACCACAGGATATTTTAATCAACATCGTAAATGTATATGCGCTTTAATGAGAAGCAAACACTGAATAAAAGTATTTACTAAATTATTGTAAAGCTCTTTATATTAGTTTAATATGCAGACAGCATTCCAGGAGTATGGAGGATGCTATTCAGTTTTTTTGTATTAAGTGCCACATGTATGATTCTCCTAGTTAGTGAGAGTTTATACATATGCACTTCTGGACCACTGCTCAAAACTCCCACGCTGAAGGAACAGTGCAGAAAAACAGCACTCCAATGGTCAAAGCTACTGGTATTCAAATTATATGCATGGTGTAATTGTACTAGGTGAATGCAAAGTAGCTGGAATGAATGCACACTTTTCACATGCGAATAACAAGAAAAACACAGTTCTCCTGCACACGTGCGGTGGTCGGTTTGTGTAAGTTTTCTCTACCAGTATAGTAGAGAGAATATGCACATTGCTATTGAGTGCAGGGGCTGGGAACCAAGGGCTAGATTCCTTTCTCAAGCCCTTCTTGAAGGATAGCTAGAAACAGCGACCCTGTGCTGTAACCAGGTCTTCACTCTTTTGGGTACACCAGGCCTGTAAGCATCTCTGGGCCTTCACATAAGTGGCAAAGGTTGACTGCTTCTTGGACTTCAGGTGAGTGGCAACTACCACCTCCGAACAGCCTTTGTGTACTAAGGCTGTGCACTCAAGAGCTGTGCCGTAAGACTTTAAGCAATCTGGATCCTCCAGGACAACTGGGTCCTGTGAGAGTAACCCTGGATAATAGGTTAGTCTGAGAATAAAAATAACAATAATAAATGTATTTAAAAACTACAATACCTCACGGTTCAGTGCGGTTTACTATAAGAAGTAAGAACTGTAAAAACACAGCGAATTTACACCACAATGGACCATTGGTCTGACACAGTAAGGTTATTCTTATGTTCTTATGAGACAGCAGTTTTGTTTTAATTTTTATATACTGCTTATATTCTAAGCAGCTTAAATTAAATAGTAATCAGGTACTCAAACCCACAGCTGAAGGGTGCTGAAGCAGAAGCTCTAACCATTAGGCCACTCCTTCACTCTGATTGATCATGTAATTCTATTTGGCTTAATTATTCATATTTAGTGCTCTGAATTCCATTATATTCAGAAGATATACCAATATGAGCAAATGGTATCAATCAAGATCAAAGTGTACTGCATTAAGGGCTCCTTTTACAAAGGTGCGCTAAGCGCACGCTAAAATGCCCCATGCGGTAGCCGCTACTGCCTCCTTTTAAACAGGTGGTAATTTTTCGGCTAGCACGCACTAATCCGGTATGTGGGCTAAAAACGCTAGCGCACCTTTGTAGAAGGAGCCCTAAGTTATTTGCTATGATTTCAAAAGCATCAGATATTATCTATTTAGCCAGAATTAATAGGGGTACTGGTACTCATCTTTGGAGTAAAACAGCACATGAAATTTTTTTAAACTTAGCGCTCCTTTTACTGAAGTGCGGTAGAGCTTTTTACTGCAGGCCAGCGAGGTAAATGCTCCGATGCTCATTCAATTCCTATGAGTGTCGGAGTATTTACCTCACTGGCCCAGGGAACGAAGCTCTACCACGGTTTAATAAAAGCCAGAGTTAGTTTTAGATTTTACAAAACTAATATTTTTCAGTATGTGCATTAATGTACAGAACATTCATAAACAGTGTTAGAAAAGGGATGACATTTTTTACTAAAATTAAGAGCATCTATAATAGATCAAATGCCTGATTCCTGATATTATTAACATAATTGCATGGTTTTTTTATTTGGGGGTGGGTGGCTCGGTGATGATGCATTAAAAGAGTGCAAGAGCTAAACAGTGAAGGATGATATCAAGAAAATAGTACATCTCCTAAAAGTGATGGGAAAATTGGAGACTCCTGCTACTAAATCCTGCTAACATAGCAGGGGAAAAAAAGGAGAGAGACATATTTCTGTAGAATCAAATGAGCAAGAAAAATATTAATAATTAATTTTTATGTAATTCCTCATGGACGTTTTAGATAATACATGATATTTTAAAAAGATACACATTTTCAGTTCTCAAAAATTCCATGCTACTACTAAAACTCTGATTTAGTGGTTCCCATATGTATGAACTTTCCCCTCAAATCCCATAAGACTTATTCAAAGCACTTGTAGTGCTAAAAATCACCACTTTCATCTTGGGTTTAATCAGATAACAAGGTGAACTGACTGCCAGTTAGTTCCTTTTAGAACAACTTGTAATGTTTGGTTTTTACTCCCACAAGAATGTGTAGCTTATCAGTAAATCTTAAAGTGCATATTTACAACAGCCCCCTACAGCTCCCCAAGTTAGTAGTAAATGAATCCCAGAATGGCTTGCCTTTTAAAAGGCATCATATTTCTTTTAGTTAATTCGAACAGCTGAAAGGGGAGACAGAGAGGGAGCTGTATGAATATAACTTCCAGGTAAATTTTATTTAGAGTTAATAAATAAGACAGTTTATCAGTTTATTAAATCTATAAATCATAGCAAATAAATGCTGTATATTTCTTGAGCATAGAAGATAAAACCAATGAAGATATCTTAGATTGTAAACCCTCCAGGGATAAGAAAAGAGAATGTAACTCACCTGAAAAAGGTATGAGAATGAGTGAGGCTTTCTAAAAAGGGTTCGAGTGGTAAGCCTGACTTCAGTGCTGGGCAAAATAGTGGAAATTGGCTATCAGATAGATAACTGAGGGTAGGGTTAAATGGCCATTTTTCTCAATGGAAGAGGGTAAACAGTGGCATGCAGCAGGGATCTGTATTGGGACTGGTGATATTTAACTTATTTATAAATGATCTGGAAATTGGGTTGACAAGTGAGGTGATTAAATCTGCAGATACAAAGTTGTTAAAACGCATGCAGATTGTGAAAAATTGCAGGCAGACCTTAGGAAATTGGAAGACTTGGCATCCAAATGACATAAGAAATTTAATGTGAACAAATGCAAAGTGATGCAAATTGGGAAGAATAACCCAAATCATAGTTAACCATATCTGACTCTTATGCTTCTAGGCTTCTAGCCCTAACATCCTCATTGGATCTTCAGCTATGCTCCACCACCCCTACCCACCAAAATGACTACTGCCTTGATTTTGTCTTCTTCTCTAACTGCTCTATCACAAATTTCTCGGCAGCAATCTTTCCCCTCTCTGACCATCATTTGATAGCCTTCACAATCTATTACCCCACCCACCCCCAGCTGATCTCTTCCTGTACATTTAGGAATCTTCAGGCCATCAACCCTGGCACTCTCTCCACCACTATTTCACACCTACTCTCCACCACTATTTTACATAAGTCTGTAAACGAGATGGTCTCCTCCTATAACACCAATCTCTCTCCTGTTCTAAATATCCTTGCTCCCCCTATCCCACGCTCTGTAAGTCATCCAAAACCCCAAAACTGGCTAAAATCTAAAGTTCACTAATTACGCTCCTGCACCAGGTCTGATGAATGGTTCTGGCTCAAATTCCATACTCATACTGACTTCATTTCAAATTCTTCCTGACCTCCTTCCAGTGCACTCTATCATTTTCCAAATAATATTACTATACCCTTACTCAAATTCCCCCCAACCTCCAAACCCTCTATCACTCTCCCCCCAGACTATGTCTGAGTACTTCTACAAGGTTGCACAAAATTAACCTTGACTTCTCAACCGAATCATTTTCCCCAGCCCACTCTACCAACCCCCTTCATCCCTTACCACCTTATCTTCCTTTCCTGAAACCACTGAGGACGAAACTGCACATTTTCTTTCCTTCTCCAAAATGACTACCCGTTTCTCTGATTCTATCCCCACCCATCTACTTACCACTATCTCTCCTACTGTCATCCCATCTTTCTGCTATATTCTCAAACTTATGGAGGGCTATGTACGTTAATTCCCACAGTTTAGGCAATAAAATTCTGGAATTGGAGACGGAAATGAGGAACGCCGACCTAGATGTGGTGGCGAATCCGAGATTTGGTTCACGGACTCCCATGGGTGGGATATGGCTATACCGGGATACAACTTACTTCGTCGAGACAGAGAGGGCAATATAGGAGGAGGGGTAGCACTATACACTAAAGAGGACATCAAAGTTACCAGAATCGCAGATGTCAAGTACACCGGGGAATCCCTCTGGGTGAACTTGGCCAGGGGTAATGACAAATGCCTGTATCTTGGCGAGGTATACAGACCTCCAAGACAACAGGAAGACATGAACATAAGAACATAAGAACATAAGCAATGCCTCCACTGGGTCAGTCCCGAGGTCCATCGTGCCCAGCAGTCCACTCACGCGGCGGCCCAACAGGTCCAGGACTTGCGCAGTAGCCCCCTATCTACACCCCTCTATCCCTTTCTTCAGCAGGAAATTGTCCAATCCTTTCTTGAACTCCAGTACAGTACTCTGTCCTATTATGTCCTCTGGAAGTGCATTCCAGGTGTCCACCACACGCTGGGTAAAGAAAAACTTCCTAGCATTTGTTTTGAATCTATCCCCTTCCAATTTTTCCGAATGCCCTCTTGTTCTTATATGTTTTGAAAGTTTGAAGAATCTATCCCTTTCTACTTTCTCTATGCCCTTCATGATCTTGTCTCTATCATATCTCCTCTGAATCTCCGCTTTTCCAGGGAGAAGAGCCCCAGTCTCTCCAATCTTTCAGTGTATGAAAGGTTTTCCATGCCCTTAATCATTCGTGTCGCTCTCCTCTGGACCCTCTCAAGTATTGCCATATCCTTCTTAAGGTGACCAATATTAAACACAGTACTCCAGGTGCGGGCGCACCATTGCCCGATACAACGGCAGGATGACTTCTTTCGTTCTGGTCATAATACCCTTCTTAATAATACCCAACATTCTGTTTGCCTTCTTCGTGGCTGCTGCGCATTGTACCATTGACTTCATTGTTGTGTCCACCAGTACACCCAAATCTCTTTCAAGGTTACTTCCCTCTAATACTAATCCCCCCATTTGGTAGCTGAACATCGGGTTCTTTCTCCCTATATGCATGACCTTGCATTTCCCTACATTGAAGTTCATCTGCCATTTATTCGCCCACTCCTCCAGTTTGTTTAGGTCCCTTTGTAGGTCCTCACACTCTTCCGTAGTTCGAACCCTTCTACAGAGTTTAGTGTCATCCGCAAATTTTATAACTTCACATTTCGTCCCCGTTTCCAGGTCATTAATAAATACATTGAACAGCAGCGGTCCAAGTACAGACCCCTGCGGAACTCCGCTCGTGACCTTCCTCCAGCCCGAGTAGTGATCCTTTACTCCAACCCTCTGTCTCCTGCCTGCCAACCAGTGTTTGACCCATCTGTGTACGTCCCCTTCCACCCCGTGGTTCCACAGCTTCCTAAGTAGCCGTTCATGGGGTACCTTGTCAAAAGCCTTTTGGAAGTCAAGGTAAATGATGTCTGAATTAATCGAAGACATAGAGAACATCACTTTGCGTGGAGACACAGTATTGTTAAGGGACTTCAATATGCCTGATGCAGATTGGAACAAACTTTCCGCTACGACCAGCGGCAGTAGAAGGCTATTAACCTCCATAAAGGGAGCATGACTCAAACAAATGGTATCAGAGCCCACTAGGGATCAGGCAATATTGGACCTGATACTCACCAACGGAGAAAGTGTCACAGATGTTTCGGTAGGCGATACGTTGGCCTCTAGTGACCACAACATGGTATGGTTCAACCTCAGGAAAAGTTTCACTAGATCAAACACATCAACAAAGGTCCTCAACTTTAAGGGCACTAACTTCAAAAGCATGGGAGATTTCGTCCATCGGGCGCTGCAAAACCAAGTCGAAACAGATAATGTAGAGGTAATGTGGTCAACTCTGAAATCAACCCTACACGAAGCAACCAACCACTATATAAAAACAGTAAGTAAACGGTGAAGAAACAATAAACCTCTGCGGAGATCTCAGACCTCATAAAAAAGAAGAAAAGAGCATTTATCTCCTCCAAACAATCAGGAAAACAGGAGACTAAGGAAGACTATCTGGCCAAGTCTAAGGCTGTTAAAACAGCCAAACTCCCAATGGAAGAAAATCTAGCAAAGAACATTAAGAAGGGCGATAAATCCTTCTTCAGGTATATTAGTGACAGAAAAAGAAACACAGATGGGATAGTACGCCTTAGGAAACCAGACGGGAATTATGTAGAATCGGACTCCGATAAAGCTGAACTATTAAATGAGTACTTCTGCTCAGTCTTCACCTGCGAGGCGCTGGGATCCGGCCCAAAGTTGCAGACAAGGGTAAGCTCAGAAGACCCGTTTCGAAATTTCGAGTTTATGCCCAGCAGTGTCTACTATGAGCTATCAAGACTCAAAGTGAACAAAGCCATGGGACCAGACAAACTACACCCCAGGGTGCTTAGGGAGTTGAGTGATGTCCTGGCGGAACTGTTATCCATGCTCTTCAATCTTTCCCTGAGTACAGGAAGAGTCCCGTTGGACTGGAAAACGGCTAACATCATCCCACTCCACAAAAAGTGATGCAGGACGGAGGCTGCGAATTACAGACCGGTGAGTCTCACATCGATAGTGAGTAAACTCATGGAAACGCTAATCAAACACAAATTGGATACGATCCTGAACGAGGAGAATCTAAGAGATCCCCATCAACATGGATTTACAAAGAGAAGGTCCTACCAATCCAATCTAATCAGCTTTTTTGACTGGGTAACAAGAAAGCTGGATATGGGGGAGTCCCTGGACGTCATGTACTTGGACTTCAGTAAAGCATTTGATAGTGTCCCACACCGCAGGTTATTGAGCAAGATGAGTTCGATGGGATTAGATGAAACATTAACTGCATGGGTTAAGGACTGGCTTGGAGGTAGACTTCAGAGGATGGTGGTGAACGGTACCCTCTCCGAAACATCGGAGGTAATCAGTGGAGTGCCACAGGGCTCAGTCTTGGGCCCGATCCTATTTAACATCTTCGTAAGAGACTTGGCTGAGGGGCTTCGAGGTAAAATTACATTATTCACCGATGACGCCAAACTATGCAACGTAGGCAAAAGCACAGTGCCCGACAATATGACACAGGACCTACTCTTACTGGAACATTGGTCAAAAACTTGGCAACTAAGTTTCAATGCCAAAAAATGTAAGGTCATGCACCTTAGCAGCAGAAATCCATGCAGAACTTACACCCTAAACGGTGAGACCTTAGCAAGGACTGCAGCAGAACGAGACTTGGGCTTCAACATATCCTCAACGATGACATCCTTATTCTGGGCAGTGACTCCTAACATGGAACTCTGCATCGCATAGCTATAGGTCAGGTTCAGATTCCTCTTTCTCATGCACATCACTTTGCATTTGTTCAATATTAAATGTTATCTGCCATTTTGACACCCAGTCTCAAAAGGTCCTCTTGTAATTTTTCACAAACCTCTTGTGATTTAACAACTTTGACTCATCCACAAATTGAATTATCTATCTTGAGATCATTGATAAATATGCAAAAAAAAAAAAAAAAAAAGGGGGTCCCAGCACAGACCCCTGGGGAGTTCTGCAGGCAGGTGAACCAGTTCAACGATAAAGCCAAGAAAGAAATGGACAAAGACAACTTAGCTAAAGACATCCATAAGCTTAGGGAAAAACTGTAAGATGAAATCCTTCAGTGTAAAGAAGATGAAAATACCCTGTAGTTTTTTAGATAGGATGTTAACAATGTATTTCCTGTGTTCCTGAATCTTGAGCACAAAGCAGAATCCCCACAAGAAGAAATAATCTTTCTGAAGAAACTTCATGGTGAAGATATTTGTAAACTGCAGATGCTGATACAGGATCACCATATGCAGATCATTATGGACATCGCTAGGCCAGACCTTAATGCCGCTTCTGTGCGATGGTTGTCAAACAATATGAAAATTTCTTGTTTTTGATTGCAGTATTTTGTTTTTTTTTATAAATTCTTTATTCATTTTAAAGTCCTACCACAAGTGTACAAGAATAAGTCATTAATAACTACAATATAACACTTGAAATTCTTTCTCATATAATCCTAAAAACATAAAAATTATAACCCTTCCCACCCACCCTTCCTCAATTAGTGCAATTAAACATATCTTAAATATATTATAATCACATTATTTAGTAAAATTTCCATAACAACCCCCTACCCCCCCATGTGTATATATAGCTACCTAAGGAAAATTATGTTTACTCATTACAATATCTTTCAATTTGATTGCAGTATTTTGGTTATAACTCAAAATTTTGGAGAGTAAATAAAGACTATTGCCTATTTTGCAATATACAGTATATGATTCATAAGTTTGAAGTCTACATCACATTGCTAATCCTTGCAATATAAATTGGGGTGCAGGATTGTATATATCAGCACTATACCCTGCAAAAAAACTTAATTAAACCAAAACCCCAAGAAGCCAGGCTTTGCAAGTAGGGCAACATCAGAGAAGTAAAAAGAGATGCATTTCCCCTAAGGATGCAGATGTACTCCAATCACTAAACTGAAAACAAAATTCATATATTTGTTGTTTATTCATTTTACTTTTCTAATATTGTTAATCCCATTCCTTGGGCTATGCTTTCCTTCGTCTTCTCTTATCTCTCTCCCCAAGGTCTCCTAACCATTTGACATTTCTTTCTTGGACAAGATCTTTTGAGATCTTTCTACTAGGAAACCAATCAAGCTGGATATCTTTTTTTCTAATTTTATTATTATAAAAACAAGGAACTCTACTCTAAACTATCTCTGGCTCTTAGAGCTTGGACATTGAGAATTAACTAATAATGCTTCTATGGTCCCTGACCCAGTATTCCAGGTACTTCTGGTGTCTAGGGAGTAATTTTATCCCCCACAAATGATACTTAAACATCTTACATTAATTTCAGATTCTATACATAAAACTCTAGAAAGGTCCACTTATTACATTAGTCCACTAGTGTATACTACAATTATGTAGAAGGATCAATGAGTCCTGTACACCCATTCTTGTAAGATTATTTCTTCATTTGGAGTTTCATGCATGTCACAGAATGTCAAATGTGATTTAACAGAAATGATGAATGTTCAATTTTTGTTGCCCCTATAATTTATCCATTTAATACCAAAGTTCAACAAAATAGGATAGTGCAGATACGCTACTTAAGTCATTGCATAAGGGAATTATCAGATTTTCACCTTGGTCAACCATCAATCTGGCCTCTCTTCAATTCAAAAATCAATTCAATTTCTTTTACCTTGCAATAACCTTAAATAGAATAATATGTAACTAAAATGGGGCATTTTCAGGAGCTACAAATTTAATACAATTAAAAGTCAATTTTTAGTTACCACATATTTTGAAAATAAAAAAGCTTTAAGAATTTTACAAATGATGCCATAATTAACCCTGCTTTAAGTAACTTGATATTAAATGAGAGCAACTGTGCCAAGTAACAGGCATTTGGAGGTGCAGATCTCCCATAACAGCCATAGAAACACATGTTGCTTCTGAGAACAATGTCAAATAAAGGGTTAAACATATCCCTAATTTTAACTGGTAGTTGATTCTACCACTTAACAGCTTGATACTGAAAATTGACTGAGAACACTGATTTTTATGCAACACCTTTCAGACTAGGATTAATAATTCTAGGAAATGTCTTGCTGTTTTTGATACAGTCCAATAATAAAATCAGATTTTCCATGTATAGTAAGCTAGAGTATTACCATATATTGTAAAAAATGCACAACCTAAAGATAGACCTTGCTTCCACAGATAGCCAGTGTGGTTAATCATGTCACGCTCTCATATGTTGATTTTGAAAAAAATCAGTCTGGCCACCTTATTCTGTAGCATTTGAAGTTTGCTTTGAGAGCAAAAACTGCAAATTATATACTGTACTAGTCTTTAAGCCCGTTACATTAACGGGTGCTAGAATAGATGTGTGTGTCTGTCTTTCTTTCTTTCTGTCTCTCTCTCTCCTTGGCCGCTGTCAGTCTGTCTTTCTTTCTTTCTTTCTGTCTCTCTCATTCCTCGGCTATCCACCACCACCCCTTGCCTTCTCCCCCTGTCCAGCAGTAGCCCTTCTCCCTTCCTTTTACCGTCCCCATGTCCAGCAGCACCCCTTCCCTGCTCCCCCTGTCCAGCAGCAGCCCTTCTCCCTTTGTTTTGCCTCCCCCCTGTCCAGCGGTACCCCTTCACTGCTCCCCCTGTCCAGCATGAGCCCTTCTCCCTTTGTTTTACCTACCTTTTGTCTAGCAGCACCCCTTCCCTGCTCCCCCTGTCCAGCAGCAGCCCTTTTCCCTTTGTTTTACCTCCCCCCCTGTCCAGCAGCACCTCTTCCCTGCTCCCCCTGTCCAGCAGTAGGCCTTCTCCCTTCCTTTTATCTCCTCCCTGTCCAGCAGCACCTCTTCCCTGTTCCCCCTGTCCAGCACTAGGCCTTCTCCCTTCCTTTTGCCTCCCTTCTGTCCAGCAGCACTTCTTACCTGATCCCCCTATCCAGCAATAGGCCTTCTCCTTTCCCTGCTCCCCCTGTCCAGCATCCGTTAGCCCGGGCAGCCTCGGGGCTTTTGCTAGGCCTGCCCAACTCGCCTAGCAAATTCCCCGCGGCTGCTGCATTTGTTGGTCCAGGGGTGAGAAGAGGCGTCCCGGCAGCGGCAGCGCAAGAGTCAAACCACCACCGAAACTGCAAGCCCTCCCCCCCCCCCCCGCATCTGTAATCGAATTCGGCACGGAGGCACACATCACGCTGTTATGGAATATGTAGTTGTAACTGCGCATGTGCGCTTAGGGTTTTATTATAGAGGATATTAGATTGCAATAATCTGTGGCAATATCAAAAACTGTACTAAAATTCTAAAACTTTCTTGTTGATAACAATTTTTCACCAGTCTTAATGTTTTCAGTATCCCAAATATCTTTCTAATAACATTCTTGATATGTTGATCAAAAGTCAAGAAAATATCTAATGTAACTCCCAAGATTTTCAAATGAGATTCCAAACTAACCCCTCTTTTACAAAACTTTAATGAAGTTTTTAGTGCCGGCCGCGGTGGTAGCAGCTCCGACGTTCATAGGAAAAAGCCTCAGACCTGTTGTTCACAGCTACTTTGTTTCAATTGTTAGCATTACTCAGGACAGCAGCTAGTATCATTAACACCTATTGTCTCAAAGTGTGAAATAATCTCCAGTAACTTGTTTCATTTCTTTTTTTTCTGACAAGAACAGATTTTCTATATTCTCGCATATATTTCCTGGTATAGGAGATGAACAGACATTATCACTACCAGGGCACACAGATATGTAAGAAGGCCAAATATGGATCTCTTGGATAATTTTCAACCTGCAACTCAATAGATATGGCCATTTTCTGAACTTGAAAACAACTTTCTCTAATGAGGTAATGTTTTCAGTTTTGTTTTCTTTACATGTCCGTGTGTACATAGTAATAGAAAAGAACTTGTAGTGAAATTCCTATCACTGCTCAAGGTCTTGATGTATAGTGGAAGTGACATCTTCTATAAGCTTGTATTTATCGTTTAGTTGTCTGCCTTTTGGTGTCAGACTATAAAGGCCTGCATTTCAATCACTGTTAAAGAGGAGGCTTTTTTCTCTGAAGTTAAGAATATCCTTACAGGAGCTGAGAAGTTGGATTTTCAGGATCTGCCATAATTTTTCAGGACAATTTTTTTTCTGTCTTTTTTCCAACAATAAATCTCTCCTTTTGTATGTGTTTGTTGCCTAGATTGGGGAAGAGGAGTTTAGTTTCAGGTGTTCATTTTAAAAGTCCTACATTATGCTGGATTGTTTTTGATCATAACAATGCATACATACACAATTATAAGTTTGTTGAAGTAAAGCAAATAAAGGCATGTAGCTAGGCAGAGGCCAGATTTTAGATTGGCCTAAATAGCTTACATATGCTATGTGACATTCAACTAGAATAAATTGTTTTAAATATTACTATGGTTTGACCTTTTAACAACTTCTCAGTGTTTCTGGCAATGTTAAGCAGAACTCAATTTACAGCTGAATAATATAGTCAAGTGCTAATATTAAGAGACTTCCCACTACTTTATCCATTAGTACAGCTACTGTCTGTATAGATCTTGCCTACCACAAATCCTGAAATATGGGTTATGTGCTTACTTGTGTCCATTTACTTGCATCCCAGATTGCATTCATTACTTCACTCCATTAACATTCCATACTGGGAGGTCATTGCCAGTTTTATGAGGAGAAACCACAGAATGTAGGTCAGTAATTCTCCCTGAATATACAGCCTGTCAAGGACTTTTTGACACAGATTCACCATGAATTGATATACAGTATAAGTAGCATAAACTAAGGGTATATTTAAATATGTGACTCTAAATATGGTTAGGAACTAGAAAACTTTTAGTTATATCTACTAAGTACAGAATTACAATTTATGCTATAAATTCATATACCGGTGGCCACCCCCAGCAAGGTCTTGGGGGCAAAAGTCCACCACTGAATTCATGAGATCGTCCAAGCCTTTGCCAAACAATAACAGCACTTTGAAGGGAAGCCTGGTCAGAGCAGCTTTAGAGGTAGAATCACCAGCCCACTGTCAAATCCACAGCATCCTGTGATCAGAAATAAAATACGACAACATCTTACCCAGGATCCACATAAGGTCATATAAGGCATCAACAACATAATCCAATCCAGCCAAAAGTAGTAGGGAAGGCAGCTCCACAGCCTCACTCACCAGAGTGAGTAACTGAGACAGACAAGCGCGTGTGACAAAGGATGCAGCTGAAACAGCCTTTATGCCTAAAGCCGCTGCCTCAAGGAGTCACCTGAAGACCACATCCACCCGGCGGTCTTGCATGTCCTTAAGCACCACACCACCCTGACTAGGAAGGGAGGTGAGCTTAGTCATCTGCACTACCAAAGAGACTGACTAAGAAGCTGCTGGCACTCCTTAACCATAGGACAGAGACAAGACATGGCTCTTGCAACTTTTGGAGCACCCTCTAGAAAGGTTGCTCCAAGATCAGAATGCTCATGTCAGGATGCCAAGGAAAGGTGGAAGACTGCTTTCGCATATCACATAATCACGAAGAAGAAGTTGACGGAGCCGGCTGAGAGACTACATTCAACTCCTGCATAGACTCCAAAATGAGGTCTGTCAAAGGTGCAGATTTAAATAAACGCAGAACTGTAGGATCGTCCCCAGGTTATGAAGTTTCTAAGGGATCTGAAGATCCAGCATACAGCCCCGGATCCTCAGCTATGAGGAGCGCAGGACCTGAAAACAAGGGGTCAGTAAACTGGTCATCATAAGAAACATAAGAAATGCCTCCGCTGGGTCAGACCTGAGGTCCATCGCGCCCAGCAGTCCGCTAACGCGGCGGCCCAACAGGTCCAGGACCTGTGCAGTAATCCTCTATCTATACCCCTCTATCCCTTTTTCCAGCAGGAAATTGTCCAATCCTTTCTTAAACCCCAGTAATGTACTCTGCCCTATAACGTTCTCTGGAAGAGCATTCCAGGTGTCCACCACACATCCATCATAAGTATCCTCCAGGTCAAGGTGATAAGTGGCTGACTACGATGAGGCCGTGCCTAAAGAAGCAACACGGGCAAAGGACAAGTGCGAGGTGGGGCGGAACAGAGTGGGAATGCACAGGCAAAGAACGGCTGTTCTGAAATGCATTCCATAGATATTTAATGAAATCTGTTAAGGCTTCTGGACCCTAAGGTAGATGACTTCACCTTACATTTCTTGTGAGAGGTCTATGTCCATTCATGCAGAACTTTCAGCGCTGCCAAGCTTCCCCAAAAAAGAGAATGCCGCCCTAAAAGGCTAGCTGAGCATTTTGTCACTTGCTTAGTCTGAGGAGAGGCTAGGTTTTGCACTGCCAACTCTTCCGGCTGCGCCACATGGTTTGTGGCACAAAGATGCTCCTGAGGCATTAAATTTGCGCAATCCTGGCAAAAATTCACAATAGGAGAGCCCAAGGACTCCATCCCAACAAGTTCTGAGGCAAAATTTGCAAAATTGGAAGAGAAGGAGCTTTTAAAAAAAGATCGCTAAAATCCTAGATGGTCACTGCTAAGAAATTTGTGCCAAAATTGTAATATTTTATATATATGGCAAGTCACAAAAACAGCAATTTTAGGATTTTTCAGTTGGGGGGACACAACCTTACTCACTGTAACCTGTGCTGGAAATGTGCTGCAGCCTGCCTCAGCCTTCTTAATCTAATCTAATCTGGTATTTCTGAGTCACCTATTCCTAACCAGGTTCAAGGCAACTTACAATATTTTGAATTACAGAATGAATATACTACGTTATAGTAGTTTGAGAACAGAATTATGAATAGGATAATAGTGATGAGAGAATGGAGGTTCTTTGATTGCACTGGTATAGCACTTGAGTAGAGGGTGGGGTTTAGTGATATTAGATATTTTGAGTTAGTTGTCTACGGTGTGTATGCTTTCAAAGAAGAGAGTTTTTAATTTTTTTTTCAAATCTGTTGTAGAATGTTTTCATCTTGATGTCAGTTGGGAAGTTGTTCCAGGTTTTGGTGCCAAGATATGTGAAGAGTGAGTTGAATACACATTTATACTTAACCTCTTTGGGAGGCAGGAATAGCAGTTTCAGTTTTCTGGTTGATGTAAACAAGAGTTGACAAATAAGTTTATGAGCGGTTCAGCACTTTTTGTATATAAGATTTGAAACATTATGCATGATTGTGTGATCTGGGCTCTCTCCAATCATTCCGTAAATATCTGAAAACTTGGCTTTTTTCAGAATTGTGATCTTCGTTTCCTTCTATATTATCCCTATCTCTATTGTATTTAAAAAAAAATTTTTTTCTGTAAACCGTGTCGAACTCTATTCTTATAGAGAAGATGCAGTATATAAGCTTAAGGTTTAGTTTAGTTTATAGTTTGAAGGTGATATGAGTTTTGGCAGGCAGCCAGTGTAAATTCTTAAAGTAGGGTGAGACAGAGTCAAATTTTTTAGTTTGAATATTAGTCTGACTGCCATGATTTCAATTATCTGTAGTTTGTTCAGGAGAGTAGTTTAGACCTGCATAGAGGAAGTTGCAATAATCCAGCTGGAATAGCATAAGCATTTGCATCAGCATGGCAAAGTGGCACTCTTGAAAAAAGGGCCTGATGAGTCTTGGTCTTCTCATATTGTAGGTTTTCTTCCTTAGAAAGGATACTTGAGATTGGTATGATAGGGTGGAGCTGCGAATGACTCCTTGTACCTTACATGTCTTGTTGATATTCAGCGTGGATCCTGAGGTGAAAGTTACAGTGTTAGAAACTGTGTGTACAAGCATTATGAAACCACAGAATTTTAGTTTTGTCTGCGTTTAGTTTAAATTTGTCGGATCCGGCCCAGGTCTGTGTTTTGTCTGTTCCATTTGATATTATCAGCGTAGTGTTGTTAAAGTCACAGCTAATGGGATAAGTAGAATGCCATCTGCATATGAAAATATGCATTCCTTCTTGTTGAATTTGATTCTGCCTAGACAGCTCATAAACAGGTTGTAGAGAATCGGTGATAACGTGATCCTTGCGGTACGCTACAGAACATTTGCTAGTTTTTAAAAAAAACACTTCATCATTGTATAAAAGATATTGTCTGTTTTGAAGGAAGTCCTTGAAGCAGTTCAGGATGGTTCCCTTCAATGCCTTATTTTGTTGAGTTTGGCTACTAATAGTTAATGGTCTACCAAATTGAAGGCAGTGGATATATCAAATTGGAAAAGGATCACCTGGTGACCAACACTCAAGTATGGCTTGATTTTGATGGTTAATATCAATAACAGGATCTTTGTGCTGTGATTTGAGTGGAATCCAAATTGAGTAGACTGGAGGCAAGAATGTTCTTCAATGTAGGCAGAGAGCAGTTTGCTAATGTGCGTTTCAAGAGGTTTGGTTAGTATCGGGATTCCAGCTTGGGTCTGTAATTTGAGGGGTTAGAAAAGTCTACATTCTGGGCTTTAGGGATCAGAGTGAAAGCAATTAGCTCCATTTGGGATAGTAGTGGGCCTTGATGAAGAAGACTGTTTAAGGGATTTGTCAGTCAGTCTATGATGTGGTCTGGGGCTTCTGCAAGTAGACGATTGGGACATCGGTCAAGTATACTGCTGCGAGTGAATAGTTTTTTTAAGGAGGATAGCAGTGGTTGTTTGGGATAAAGGCTGGAAGGAGTTCCAGATTTGGTTTTCTGGGTTCAATTTTGGAGATATATGATTTGGTTGGAGGGATACAGGGGCAGTGGTGGTAGCTTCTTTGACTTCTGATTGAACTTTTAAAATCTTGTTTTGGAAGAAGTCCACTAAGGTCTGTACGTTAGGTTGGGAGTCAATGTCTGATTGACCTAGGACCAGGGGTGAAGTTGGGATGTGCATTAGACCAGTGATTCCCAACCCTGTCCTGGAGGAACACCAGGCCAATCGGGTTTTCAGGCTAGCCCTAATGAATATGCATGAGAGAGATTTGCATATGATGGAAGTGATAGGCTTGCAAATTTGCTTCATGCATATTCATTAGGGCTAGCCTGAAAACCCAATTGGCCTGATGTTCCTCCAGGACAGGGTTGGGAACCACTGCATTAGACAAAATAACTTTTTGATGTCAAAATTAATCCTCTCAATTTCAAGAATATAGATGGGGGTTTTGACCTCAGCAATATGGAATTTGTATTTGTTGATAGCTGATCTCCATGCTGATTTGTGTTCTGAGAGACTGCTCTTTTGCTATCGTCTTTCTAGTCTTCTGCAAAACTGGTTGCTGCTTTTAGGGCATCTGTGAACCATAGTGAAGACTTGGTTGATTTTTGGCTTTTGCCACATAATGGTATAACAAAGTTGAGGGCTTTCCCTATTGTGTTGTTCCAGTTATCGAGTGAGGCTATGAGGTTGGCTGAAGTGGTGTTTAGCATTTCAGAGGCCTGTTACAGAATTGGTTAGTGTTAATCTTGCCTCTTGTTAGAGTTTTCCAAGTGGTGGTTTTGATGGAGCTTCAGGGTGAAGGATAATAAGTATTTGTCAAACCAAGGGACCGTTGTCTAGCTTGTTTCTGTTATAAGCTTAGGAGGGTTTGATGATATGAAGTCTTGGGTGTGACCTTTTTCATGTGTAGGTCCAGATGGCTGTCTAGTAAGAACCTGTGGAAGTGTGCAAAGATTGTATTGTCCTGGGATTCAAGTGGGATCTTTATGTCTCCTAGGATTATCAGCCTGATATATTGATAGGTTAGATGAGAGATACGAGTAATGTCTTGTATTTTTGTGGCGCTGTTGGATCCTGGGGTTGATACATTAGTAATAATCCAATGCTGCTGGACTGTATGCTTGATTTATCTTCTAACTTGCAGATCATGCATACCTATGAATTGCTCCCTAGGATTCTGTTCCTCATCTAACTATAATGATAGTGAAGGATGATACAAAAGAGATTTTAGGTTGCACTTCTTGAGTTGCATTGAATTATTGTATAATGTTATGTATGTGTTATTTTGGAAACCGCTGAGACTCCAGGCGGTATATAAATTTTTTAAATAAAATAAATAAATGTATTCTATCTCTGGTTATATAGCAGAGTCAGATAGTGATATGTGGAAGGAACTTTTGTAGATCAGAGCGAAGCCATCTCCCCATTTGTTTGGTCTCGGCATGTGTATAATGCTGTAACCTAGTGGACATAGGTGGGGGAGTTCTGAACTTGCAGTCTCTTTTAGCTAGATTTCTGTAAAGAAAGCAAGACCTGCATTGTTTGAAATCAAATCATTAATTAGTAGCAGCTTGTGGCTACTGACCTGGAATTGATATATAAGTGCATGAGACTGGGATAGCAATTTTTTCTTAGGGAGAGATAGGTTCAACAGGATTTTTTTGCAAGTTGGTGGCAGCTCTGTATGGTGGGGTTTTAGGTTTCCTTTTATTGGCTGGGTGGTTTCTAGTGATTGTGGGGATTGTTTATGAGTTGAATTTGGATTATTCATGGTGTACTGTTGATAGATACAGAGGGTCTATGTGGGTGGTGGTTGCAATGTGTAGGATGCCATGCTGGATAAGAGGTGTTAATTGGTAGGTGATCATTAGCTAGGTTGAATAGCCCAAGTAGGAAGATGGATAATGCATAAGACTACTTCATGAATGAGAGAGGTATGATGGGTGAGAGAGGTATGATGGGTGAGAGAGGTATGATGATTTGGGAGTGCATTGGCTATTTTGCTATAGGCCAGGGGTGTCAAAGTCGGTCCTCGAGAGCTGTAATTCAGTAGGATTTTCAAGATTTCTCCAATGAATATTGTCACAATCCGTCCCCAGTGGCTCCGCTCATTCCAGAGCTGCCAGTGGCTAAACCTTATCCAGCCACTCAGCGAGCTAACCACGGGGATAGGATTGTGACTAGTCCCAGGAAAAAAGGTACATTTCCCTTTAACTGGAAGCAGGCTGAACTGCAGGGAGTAGAGGAAGGAGAGCAGAACAGCTCAGAAGAGCCTGAGAGGGACCTCCCTCCTCCTGTTCACTCCCAGCTGAGGCCCATGTTGAGAAATGTAAAACAAGCTAAGCAATCAAGGCAGGTAACTCCTCCCCCTCAGAGAGCAGGGTGTGTTCGTTTGAACAATATAGAGGCTGCTCTGAGGAGAGGAAAGTTAGTTGGCCCTGAGCCAGCTCAGGGAAGGGTCTCTCCTGACTATATTCCTGACTGTGAGGATGTGACCATGATGGAAACTGACACTGACCTTGTTGCCAACCAGCCAGCCCCACCTGAACCCATGGAATGGGTAGAGAGCCTTGGACTGCCTGAAGATACGCTCATGCAATAAAGATAAGTGGCAGGTCTGAAGGTTTGGAGCCGTTCTCTGTTTATTAGAACCCTGTTGTGCAGTTGTGCTGTGTGTGAGAAAGTGCAGGGACTTGTGCTGAGAAAAAAAAAAAAACGTTTTTTTTTATTGTTGTTTTGTAACTCAAGTGGCCTGAATTGGGGATGCATTTCTGTGACTGTGAGGGAAGTAAATGTCATAACTTTTGGGGAGAATTCACTTAAGATCCAGGTCGGGATAGTGGGGCCATTATTGGCATTCTGATACTTCAGAAAAGTAATAAGTGAATTCCTTTACTCCCCTCCCCCACCAACAGTTTCTCTGTTGGATCCAGCCCAGCTTTAAACTTGCTGAGCTTAGAGGCCCAGAACTTGAGTGAGAGTGTGTAAGGTTGCTTTATCTTCCCTAAGGTAAAGACAAGCCCACTACAGTTCTGTTTGCTATTTTTTTGATGTAAATGATACTTACCTTAATTGCCTGATTGAAGGTAGCAGTGGCAACCCATTCCAGTGGGTCCACTCCAGACTTTATTTTTTGGTTATCTGTGTGCAGCATTCTATTTGGACTTTGGGGTTTTTATGAATGCTTAAGGGAGACGTTGCTCCCAACTTCGGTTCAAGGAATAAAGGAACTTTGAACAAGTGAACTGATTTGTTTATTTTTGCTATTTTGCTTCCTGACAAGAAAAGATATTCCAGCAGGACTTCCTTCCTTCATCGGAAGCACGTCGGAGTTGCGCTCGGGTGAACAGAGGCCGGGTTACGGCAAATACAGGTACCGGCTTTGTCACATATGGTGTCAGAAGTGGGATGAGCGCCTCCTGCTGGACATTGTGAGAATTGGAAAAAAAAAAAAAATTTTTTTTTTTTTTTGGGAAAAAAAAAAAGTTTTGGACTTTTGAATAATTTGTTGTTTTAGCTTGTTATTTTAGTTTGTTGTATTGGTTCCAGTCTGAGAGGAAGCAAGTGGCTTGGCTGACCCAGCTGCACCAGTGAGGAGCCAGAGTCGGAGGAGGCTGAGGACCGATATAAGAGGACAGAAACGCAGCTATACGACTGGGGGCCAAGGAGGCCTACAAACAAAAGGCAAAGACTCACCTTGTGCTCTGGTAAGAGGCTTGACCAGGGGGGTGAGGGAGTTGGACTACACTCATATAGTGGTACCGCACTTGGGTTGGTCTTTCTCGCTTTGTTTCTTGTAGGTTACTCGGCACGATGGACCAGCAACAGCTGATAGCGTTCTTGACGGCGGAACGCCAGAAGCAAAGCGAGGACTTACAAGCAGTGCTGAAGACCAACCAGGAGTTATGGTACCGGTCTCAAGAATTATCTCGGCGGCAACACGATGAGATGGTGCTAGCGATGGGGGAGCAAACGCAAGTACTGTCTAGAATTTTGCAGAACCCATCGACATCTGCAGGCAGTGAGCCTGGACATAGCAATTTGCCACAACCCTCAGGAGCAGCTAACCCTCTAGCCACGCTAAATCTGTGTAAGATCACACCAGCGGATGCGCCGGATGAGTTCCTATCCGCGTTCGAGAGGGTAGCTACTGCTGCTGGTTGGCCTCAGGGTCAGTGGGCTGTAAGGCTACTCCCATGCCTTGCAGGAGAAACCCTGTCTGCTTATCAGACACTAGCCCCTGAGGTAGCTAACAATTATCAAGCTGTAAAAACACACATATTGGAGTACTTAGGCTACACTCAAGAGCATTACCGCCAGCGGTTTAGAGCAACCCTTATGCAGGGTAAGGAAAGGCCTAAGGCACTTGCTCAAAAGCTGTCCAAGTTGGCTGAGAGGTGGCTTAGTCCATGGCTTGGGGATGCCCGGGCTATTGTATTGGAGGTGATCAGGGAGCAGTTTCTGCAATCCGCTCCAAAGAATTTGAGGGGCTGGGTGCAGAAACAGGGCTGCAAAACCTTAGCCCAGACCTTAGAGGTAGCAGAAGCCTATTTGGACGCCCAAGGCGCCTATGAGGAGGGAAAGACAACCACCCTACCAGGCCTGGGAAAAGCTAAGGACAGCCGAGGTCAGGACCCACCTAGGAAAACTACAGGGTACCCTAGGGCGAAGGAGCCTGTCCCTGAGAAAACCCAGAGGTGCTATCGTTGTGGGAAAATAGGGCATACCCAGAGGTACTGTAGGGTAACAAGGGATCTGATAATAACTCAGAGGCCTGGGGCCCCGATTCCCGAAGAATATCAAGTCATAGTCTCAGTAGCCAACAGGGAGGTCCCGGCTCTGGTCGATACGGGGGCTGAGCAGTCGGTCGTATCAGAGCAACTATGGGATGAATTGGGCTCAGATCAGGAGCTGGGGGTGAAGCAAGTACCCATCACCTGTATACACGGAGAAACACAGGAATACCCCCTTAGAGACCTGACCATTCAACATAGGGAAAAAAAAAACCCGAATATCAGTGGCAGTTTTAAAGACAACACCTTACCCATTAATCCTGGGAAGAGATTGGCTGAATCGGGCGCAGATAGGAGTGCCGGAGAGGAAGGGGATGTTGAGTAAATGTGTGTTGGGTAGTCGGGTTGAGGAGAGCTTAGTCGGGCCCCGGGAGGGAAGACGACGGGCTAAGGGGTTAAAACCTAAATATGGGAAGCCTACAATTCGGTGGGCCCCGCTGTCAGATAGGGCCATAGCACCCACGCGGGTTTACGCTAAGGCTGCAGGCTATGACCTATATGCCGCCTGTGAACAAACTATCCCTGCTAAGGGAAGGTCCCTGATAAACACAGATATACAAGTATCTCCCCCGCCAGGTGCCTATCTACGGATAGCTCCAAGGTCAGGATTGGCGTTAAAGCAGTCAATCGATGTGGCCGCTGGGGTCATCGACCCAGATTTTAGGGGCAATGTCGCGGTACTCCTGGTCAATCAGGGTGATAGCGAGTACAAAGTGCAAATCGGGGATCGTATAGCCCAGCTTATTTGCGAGAGAATTTGGCACCCCAACCTGGTACAGTGGACCCGTCTCCCGGACACCAGCAGAGGAGAGCAAGGGTTCGGGTCCACCGGGGTAGGAACTATAGAAAGTAGGTCTCGCCCTGAATTAGGATCGGAGCTGAGAGGGAATATAGAAGCCGCTAAAGTAGCCGCACTAGACGCAGAGATACTGAAACTGAGAGAAGAGTTGACACTAGCACGAAAGGATTGGGAAGCTAACCTAAGAACCCAAACCGAAGCCAAGTTCCAAGCTTGGAAGGATCCCCTAGACCGGGATAATCAACGGTCCAGGGAGGAAATAACTGCCCAGTGTCAGCGGGAGTCAGGGAAGCTGACCGACCTTATGGCGCAAATTACGGACCAACTGAAGGTAGTACAGGGGCAAATAAGGGAAAATGAAGTCCAACAGCAAGCGATCCAACGTAGCGTTGTAGAAATAAAGAACACTTGCGGAGAACTAACAAACCAAACTGGGAAAGCAGAAAGTTGGGTAACTAAACAACGGGCACAGGAAGAGCAACTGGAACAACACGCCCAGCATTTTGAAAAGGTGCTGGATACCTTTAGGGGAATAGAACAGGACCTGGAGGAAGTGAGGGTTCAGATTGCCCAAGTAAAAAAGGAAGACTTAGGGGATATCACACAGGTGGTAGCTGCCCTTGCCCAGAGAGTAGAAGGGTTGGAAAGTCCTCAGGATCAAGATACAGGGGCCTTAGCAGGGCCTTATGAGACACCCCTGTTGAGATGGCCGGAAGATTTTGAGGACTCTGATCCACCACCCCTAAATCAAGGGAGAAGGGCAAATAGGCCCCGGAAACGATATTGAGCATCGCCCTGGCAAGTTAAGTGTGAATGTGGACACTCGGTCTCGTATGCAAGAGGATAGTGAGTTGCCCCGGGAAAATAGGGACAATCAATCCTTAAGGGTGAGGGTATGTCACAATCCGTCCCCAGTGGCTCCGCTCATTCCAGAGCTGCCAGTGGCTAAACCTTATCCAGCCACTCAGCGAGCTAACCACGGGGATAGGATTGTGACTAGTCCCAGGAAAAAAGGTACATTTCCCTTTAACTGGAAGCAGGCTGAACTGCAGGGAGTAGAGGAAGGAGAGCAGAACAGCTCAGAAGAGCCTGAGAGGGACCTCCCTCCTCCTGTTCACTCCCAGCTGAGGCCCATGTTGAGAAATGTAAAACAAGCTAAGCAATCAAGGCAGGTAACTCCTCCCCCTCAGAGAGCAGGGTGTGTTCGTTTGAACAATATAGAGGCTGCTCTGAGGAGAGGAAAGTTAGTTGGCCCTGAGCCAGCTCAGGGAAGGGTCTCTCCTGACTATATTCCTGACTGTGAGGATGTGACCATGATGGAAACTGACACTGACCTTGTTGCCAACCAGCCAGCCCCACCTGAACCCATGGAATGGGTAGAGAGCCTTGGACTGCCTGAAGATACGCTCATGCAATAAAGATAAGTGGCAGGTCTGAAGGTTTGGAGCCGTTCTCTGTTTATTAGAACCCTGTTGTGCAGTTGTGCTGTGTGTGAGAAAGTGCAGGGACTTGTGCTGAGGAAAAAAAAAAAACGTTTTTTTTTATTGTTGTTTTGTAACTCAAGTGGCCTGAATTGGGGATGCATTTCTGTGACTGTGAGGGAAGTAAATGTCATAACTTTTGGGGAGAATTCACTTAAGATCCAGGTCGGGATAGTGGGGCCATTATTGGCATTCTGATACTTCAGAAAAGTAATAAGTGAATTCCTTTACTCCCCTCCCCCACCAACAGTTTCTCTGTTGGATCCAGCCCAGCTTTAAACTTGCTGAGCTTAGAGGCCCAGAACTTGAGTGAGAGTGTGTAAGGTTGCTTTATCTTCCCTAAGGTAAAGACAAGCCCACTACAGTTCTGTTTGCTATTTTTTTGATGTAAATGATACTTACCTTAATTGCCTGATTGAAGGTAGCAGTGGCAACCCATTCCAGTGGGTCCACTCCAGACTTTATTTTTTGGTTATCTGTGTGCAGCATTCTATTTGGACTTTGGGGTTTTTATGAATGCTTAAGGGAGACGTTGCTCCCAACTTCGGTTCAAGGAATAAAGGAACTTTGAACAAGTGAACTGATTTGTTTATTTTTGCTATTTTGCTTCCTGACAAGAAAAGATATTCCAGCAGGACTTCCTTCCTTCATCGGAAGCACGTCGGAGTTGCGCTCGGGTGAACAGAGGCCGGGTTACGGCAAATACAGGTACCGGCTCTGTCACAATATGCATAAGATCTATTTGCATGCACTGCTTTCAATGCATATTCATTGGGGAAATCCTGAAAACCCAACTGGATTGCGGCCCTCGAGGACCGACTTTGACACCTGTGCTATAGGGAAATGTAAGGGTAGAGTATGGGTCTTGGTTGCTGTGTTCTGTTTGCTGGAATGGGAGGTAAGTGACAAATCTAGAGAGTCTGAGGGGACAAATCTAGAGAGTCTGAGAGGAAGTAATGATTAGGTTGAAATAGATTAGCAGGTTATGTGGTAGGATTGGCAGTGGAAGCCTTAATTGGTGTCAATTTGTAGTTGTGAGAACCTACGAGGGTCAAGATAGAAACATAGAAAGATGACGGCAGAAAAGGGCTATAGCCCATCAAGTCTGCCCACTCTTCTGACCCACCCCATTAAGTCTGAGTGCTAATGACCTAGTTCCTTAACTCTACCCTCGTAGAGGAAATTGGGTCATTAGGGCATAGACAGGGGGTGGGTAAGCAGAGTGGGCAGACTTGATGGACTGTAGCCCTTTTCTGCCGTCATCTTCTATGTTTCTATGTATTATTTTAGGCCCAGATTCACTAAAGATAGTGACTTAATCACTGTTGGCCGATTCTCTGGCCGATTTTCAAGCAGCGATTGATTCACTATCAAGTTTGCATGCAAATTATTTGCACAGAGGTGCACATCATCTGCATGCAAACTCACCGACTCAGTCGCTCAGTGAGCAATTGAGTTGGTGCAGAGCACTGACAGTAGTGACAGGAGAAGCAGCCTACAGTCACTGCTGTTAGGGCTTCTGCCGTTTTGCGGGGTTTTTTCTTTTTTTTTTTTAATGGCATAGATATTTTGCATGTATTACACATGCAAAATATCTGCCAAATAATTTTTTAAAAAGCCCCACCTTACAAAGCGCTCCTCCTTCCCCGAACAAAAAAAAAATGGCAGGAGGGATGTCCACTACCTCCTATCATTGTCTCCCCCGCACGAACTGAAATGGCAGGAGGGATGCCCACTCCCTCCTGCCATCGCCCCAACCCCCCCCCCCCCACGAACTGATATGTTAGGAGGGATGCCCTCCCTAAGCAAGTCCCAAAACGTCTGAGCCAATCAAGGCCTAAGGCCCCTTCCCGTGCATCACATGATGCACCGGGGCGTGGCCTAAGGCCCGCATTGCTGACGTCAGTCCGCAAAGGAGCAGGAGGGACTGAGCACCCCTCCTGCTCCTGACTAAAGGTACGGTGGAGGGCAACAGTGGAGGAGGGGCCCAATGGCAGAAGGGAGTGGGCATCCTTCATGCCATATCAGTTCGTGCAGGAGGGAGTGGGCATCCCTCCTACCCATTTCTTTTGGTTTGGGGAGGGAGGGGGCACTTTTTTTTTTATTGGGCAGATATTTTGCAAGTGTAATACACGCAAAATATCAGTGCCATGAAAAAAAAACCCAAAACAGGCAGACCTGTTGGTAACTATGTTACCGAAAGGTCTACAGCAGTCGGGTTTTAGGATCGTAAAACCCGATGCAAAATAGCCAAGCAAATGTTAGTGAATCAATCGCTTGGCTATTTTGCATGGCCGGATCAGAAAATGGGCAATCATAGTAACATTGTAAATGACAGCAGATAAAGACATGAATGGTCCATCCAGTCTGCCCATTAGTGATACTCATTTTAAAAATACATGATTTAATTAACTTGTCTCTTCTTTGATACTTCTGGGCCATAGAATGTAAAGTCTGGTATTGTCCTAGGTTCTAATAGCTGAAGCTGCCGTCGAAGCTCACTTAAGCCTATCCAACCATCCCATTGTTTGAAGGATATCTACCATAAAGGATATCTACCAGCAGCATCCTCATGTGGATTTCACATTGATTTCCACCTTATACCTCATCACCATATATGGGACCCAGACCGTGCAGGTCTGTCCAAAACCGGCCTTAGCTCTTTAATTTACATCCTTCATTTTCTAATTAGAGATCTTCTACTTTTATCCCATGCTTTTTTGAATTCCATCACCATTTTCCTCTCCACCACTTCCCTCATAAAGAAAAATTTCCTAAAATTGCTCCTAAGTCTTTCTCCCTGTAATCTCAAATTATGCCTGCTAGTTTTACCATTTTTTCTTCTCTGGAAAAGATTTGGTTCTATATTAATGCTTTTCAAGTATTTAAACGTCTATATCAAATCTCCCCTTGTCCCTCCTCTCCTCCAGAGTATACATATTTAGGTCTGCCAGTCTCAGTGGGCCATTTTGTGAATTGGGTCGGTTAGCAGCGATCGTCGCTAAACCTGTGAAAACAGGTTTAGCGACGCTCGCTGACTTTAGTGAATCGGGCCTGATAGATGGGAGTATAAGTGTAATGTGAACCTAGAAATGCATGGGGTGAGGGGCAGGGTGGGAAGGAATAGGCTTCAACTCTATGAGTACAGTGTAGCAGTAGAAACTCTCTCTAAAGGTGTCCAAGAAGTCAGTATATATTTTTCAGAGATACATTTTTCAAGGCAGAAGTTGAGTAGAGAAGAGGTGAGGTGAGCAGTAACTGTATTTCCAGAGGAGATGGCTGGGCTTAAATGAATGCAGATAGCAGGTTAAAAAAAGGCTGTAGGAAGGGCCCAGCAGTCTGCTTCAATGGCTAAAATTTTAGCCTTGGAGCCTGGAAAGACAATGAGTAATTAAAATTGTAAATGAGAGCAATCGAGAGAAGAATTCCATAGTACAGTTTTACAATTCAAACATAAGAAGGATTAAACATTTCCTACAAGGATAATTTCACATACTTTTTCTAAAAAGATACATTTTTTAAGACAGAAGCTGAACAGAGAAGAGTTGAGCAGGAACTGTGTTTCCAGAGCAGACAGCTGGGTTTAAATTAATGCAGTAGCAGGTTAAAAAAGTCTGTAGGAAGGGCCCAGTAGTCTGCTTCAATGGCTAAAAGATTAGCCTTGGAATGAGAGTTTAGCCTGGAATGAGAGAATCACCGCCTCATGCTGGGAATGCCTCTTCGACACTAATATTCTGGCTGACAGTCAGACACAGTGCCTGACCGTACCTCCACCCTCACAGGCCGACGGACATGATCAGGAAAGGGCGGAGGATGAAAAATGCAGCCAGCACCCTGCAAGACATCACCGAGTCTCCTGGGTATGCCTAAAAGCCAGTGCTCGAACCCCTGTTAGGCAGCAGGAAGAAAAACATGGGGATGGCCCCGAGCTCCTAAAAAATCAATGCAGGCTGGCTAACAGGTACCACTAGAGATTGGCCTGTCAATTGCAGACCGAAGTCTGTGTTATCAACACAAGCAGAGCGGAGGAATCACTCTGAACACAAAGAAATCCCGAAGAGGACAAAAACACTGATTAAAATAAGAAGAGGAGAACAGAACAAACACAATCCTTCAGGCACATTTGCGGAAGGGAAAAACTGTAGGTGGTGCTAGAGATCCCAGTGAAGTAAAGGAGAATCACAAAAAAATCCAGAGTGGATTCCTTCTGTATATGGTACGCGGCCATTGGGAGATAACACACGTCTAGAATGTCTCATCTATTACACTGGAATATTGGTTAGAATAATGGTTAGAGCAGCTACCTCAGTACCCTGAGGTTGTGAGTTCAATTTTAGCCGCAGCTCCTTGTGATTCTGGGCAAGTCAGTTGACTTCATTGCCCAGTTGTGAAAATAAGTACCCTTCTAAAATATGTAAACTGCTTTGATTGTGGAACCACAAAGAAAAAGTAGTATATTCACGTCTTAATAATGCAATAGGAAGTGAAAGTAAACAAAAAGCTATATAAGAAATGAGATTAGTTAGACTGTGAGCATTTGTGATCATTGCTTTCCAGCTACCTATCAGTGGCAATCTCATTTTTTATATAGCTTACTTCCTATTGCATTATTAAGACGTGAATATACTACTTTTTCTTTGTGGTTCCACAATCAAAGCAGTTTACATATTTTAGACGGGTACTTATTTTCACAACTGGGCAATGAAGTCAACTGACTTGCCCAGAATCACAAGGAGCTGCGGTTGAAATTGAACTCACAACCTCAGGGTACTGAGGTAGCTGCTCTAACCATTGCTATCGTTACTAGTGTCATATCTGGGCTTTTGCTGGAAGTGACCTGCATCCATATGCCACTCCCACCATCTACTTTAAATGCCTAGAAACATATTACCTGAATTTCTCAGCAAGGATTCTTTTTCCTGCCATAATAAGATGCAGTCTGTCATTACAATAGAGTACTCCCCCAAAATTTGCAGGGGTTCCATTCCAGGAACACCCGCGAATTTTGAAAAACGGTGAATGCGGTTTAGGAGCTGATTGAAGACAGGAGAGGGCAGCTGGAGTACCGGCAGGTGCTGAAAATTATTCATGTTGTTTTCCGACCACCTCTTCCTGGTACTAAAGTCATGGTTACACCAATCAGGAGCTGCTTTGACAAGCCAGATAGCATGTCAAAGCAGCTCCTGATTGGTGTAACCATGACTTTAGTACAAGGAAGAGGTGGTCGGAAAATACCGCGAATTACTGAGTCCGCAATTCGTGAACCACAAATTTTCGGGGGTTTACTGTATAGCTTTTTGTTTTTCAAAATATTGCCATACCTGAAGCTGATAAGCCCAAAAGGGACTAGATGAGGATCAGGGGCTCCCTCAGAAAATATGTATATATAAAGTTTACAAGAGGAGAGTTTTGCATACACTGTGAAATATTAGCCATGAGAGCAGAGCTTTGCTGTGGAATCAGATTCTTAGTAATGTTATGTTGGTAAATTGCTTATAGCCTTGATTGTCTTGTGCCCTGATAAGAAACAAGTAAAACCACTTGCTTATGAAATGCACATTAACATCTGCAGAAATCTTGAGGCTAATATGAACAAGGGTTATTAAGCAATGTAGAAAGAGAACACGGCCTTTAGACGCAGCATGGGTGATGGGTAAACAGGATGAAATATGTTTCAAGTTTAATAAATTTTGATTTTTACGCAATATCCAACATTTCAATGCGTATTACATATTTCTAATATATAGAAAAAAGGCAGGGATGACAAATACAAATAAGATAAAATAATACATACTAATAATTTTTGTTCTATTACAAATTAATACAAACTGGAACAATTGGGTAATGGGTAGAATTACAATTTATAGAAAAAAGAAACATTTAAGGTTTGCACACAAGGAAGGGGTCATCTAAGAAAATATAATAAAAATTGATTAAAAATACTTTAGTTATTTTGAAATCTTTCAGAATATGAAGATAATGTTTGGATTGGTTAATCAATTTAAATATTAATGGCCTTTTAAAGGAAAAGAAAAATAAGAAGAGTAAGATTAGAAAAACGCTTATAATTTCAAATTGACGTCCTATTCGTTTAATTCTTTGGGGACTAGGTGTTATGTTTATTAGAATGTTCCGTCTATACATTAAATGCATCTTTATAAAGGAAACTCTTTAAACCACGTTTAAATTTGTCTAATGATGATTCATTACGTAAATAGATTGGCAAATTATTCCACTGTTGAGGGGTAGTACTGAAAAAATGGTTGCTCTTCTGGTCCCAATTATTTTCAAAGAAGGGATAGTTAATAAATTTTGTTGCGTCGATCTTAGTGTCTTAAGTGAGGAGTAAGGTATTAGTAGTCGATCCAAGAATAACGGCTCATGTGATTGTTGAATTTTGAATGTTAGTAATATGATTTTAAACGTTATTCTATATGTGATAGGTAACCAGTGTGCATCTTGTAAGAGTGGTGTGACGTGATCATACTTTTTTGAATTTGTTATAATTTTTATTGCTGTAGTTTGTATTATCTGTAATCTTCTTATTTCTTTATTAGCTATGCCACAGTATAAAGTGTTGCAATAATCTAACCTAGAGATGATTAGAGAGTGAATAAGAATGTTGAGTGCTTCCAGTTTAAGGACCTTAGTCAATGATCTAATAAGTCGCAGTTTATTGAAACAATTTTTAACTACTGTACTGATTTGATTATGATAACTAAATTCTTGATCTAGAGTTACTCCCGATATTTTTATTGTATTCACTTGCTGTAAGGGAGTGTTGTTTAGTAGTATCTGAGATGAAAATTGTTCCTTTAGCTCTCTTTTCCATGGAAAAAACATCACGGAAGATTTTGTTGGCTTCAACGCTAACATGTTGTCCTTAAGCCATTGGCTTATTTGTACTAACTTATTATATATAGATGTTATCTCTTTTGGGTCTACTTGATTTAGAAGGTGAAGTAATTGGATATCATCTGCATATGCAAATGCAGAAAATCCAATGGATTGGCTAAGAGTTAGTAAAGGTGCCAAAAAAATATTGAATAGAAGCGGTGAAAGAATTGAGCCTTGAGGAATTCCAAAGGAATTGGTGAAACTATTAGATGTTGAGTTATTGAATATTACCTTAGCTGGGCGATCTTGGAAGTATGATTTAAACCAATTTAGCACATGATCTGAAATGCCAATTGAAGAAAGACTTTTTATAAGTAGATGATGGTCTACTATGGTATCAAAAGCTGCAGATAAATCAAGTGAAATCAGAATAATTGATTTATGATGATCTAAATGATATTGTATATTAGTTGTAAGTCCTATTATTGAGTGTTCAGTTGAATGATTTGATCTGAAACCAGTCTGATTTGGGTGTAATATGTGTGGTTTTTCTATAAAATTAGTTATCTGATTAAAAACTACTTTTTCTATTAATTTAGCGAGGAATGGAAGATTGGCTATTGGTCGGTAATTTGATACTATTGAGGTTGTATCTTTTGGATTTTGTATCATTGGTCGAAAAGTAGCTTCTTTTCATTCTTTTGGAATGTACCCTGTAGTTAAACTAGATTCTATCATGTTCAGGATAAAAGAGCCAAAATAAGAAAAGTGTCATTTTAATATAAATGGGGAGATAGTATAAATATCTATTCCCTTTGCATTAATTGTACCTAGAAGAGATTTAATATCTTCAATAGTGGGAATAGTGAAGTTGGCGCATTTGGAAGTAGGTATTGTTTGTATTTGTATTTCGTCTTGGCAGAAATTCGTATTCGGGTTAATATTGCTTCTTATTTTATTTATTTTATTTATAAAGTGATCCGCAAGATTTTGTGCACTAGGTCTAACTTGTAAGGATGGATCTTCAATAACTTTAGGTACTATAAGATGTTTTAAGATACTATAGAGCAGTGTTCTTCAACCTTTTTACACCCGTGGACCGGCAGAAATAAAAGAATTATTTTGTAGACCGGCAAACTACTAGGACTAAAATTTTAAAACCCCGTTTACGCCCCATCTCCGTGAGCTCGGTCCCCGCAAACCATCTGATCCCATCTGCACAAGCCGCAATTATGATTTTATATTGAACGTATTTTATTAAAGTATAAAAAGAAACAATATCCTGAACAATTGTGATTTTATAAATACAAATATACAGAGCACGGACCAACAAAACCCCTGTCTCCCCTCCCCTTCACATATATCCCCTCTACTATCAAGAAAACTGAACAAGCCAAGTTATTATAGAATGCTACATAGAAATATCATGCTAACAGAATACTGCAGTCCCCAGTTATGTCTCTAGCAGGATATATAATTCAAATCTGATTTATTCTAATGACAAAATAGAAATAAAATTATTTTTTTCTACCTTTTGTTGTCTCTGGTTTCTGCTTTCATCTTCTTTTCACTCTTTTCCTTCCAGCATCTGCCCGTTCCATCCAATGTCTGCCCTCTCCCCCTTCCATATGTATCTGACTTCTTTCTATGCCCCTCTTCCTTGTCCATCTTCCTCTCTCCTTTTTACATCATTCATTCCAGCTTCACTGCCTTCTTCATTTTTATCTCTCCTACACCACTTTCTCTCATCTGATCTCTCCATTCCACCCTGACCCCCTTCCCCTCCTGTAATCTCCCTGCCAGCTGTTTCCTTCCTTTTTTTCTTTCTCCCTACCCTCCTTCCTTTTTTTCCTTCTCCCTTCCCTCCTCCCTCTATCCAACATTAACTCTCTTCCCATCCCTTTCCCTCCTCCCCTCCCAGCAGCATCTCTCCTTCTTCTCCCTTCCCTCCTCCCTCTATCCAACATTAACTCTCTTCCCATCCCTTTCCCTCCTCCCCTCCCAGCAGCATCTCTCCTTCTTCTCCCTTCCCTCCTCCCTCTATCCAACATTAACTCTCTTCCCATCCCTTTCCCTCCTCCCCTCCCAGCAGCATCTCTCCTTCTTCTCCCTTCCCTCCTCTCTCTATCCAACATTAACTCTCTTCCCATCCCTTTCCCTCCTCCCCTCCCAGCAGCATTTCTCCTTCTAACTCCCTTCAAGTCCAGTAACAGCTCTCCCTTTTCCAGACCTTCCCAGCCTCCTACAGTGGCTTCCTCCCCTTCCAGCAGCTCTCGGTACTTGCCTGCAGGAAGTTGCCGGTAAATCACTTCCCTGGCAAATTGGAGAGCTGATGGGAGGGGAGACAGCCACTGTGAAGGCTCCCCAGGATCTTGTTCGCACACGCTGACCATCTCCCTCCACCTGCACCTGAATTTGCAGCTCTCTCCGGTCTAATCGCAACTTCCCCGCAGCCCTCTTCAGCAACTCGGCAGGGGTGGCGATCAAGACACGCTGCCGACGTCGGGACCTTCACTCTCTGAGTCCCGCCTATTTTGTTTCAACTTCCTGTTTCCGAACAGGCGAGACTCAGAGAGGGAAGGCCCCGACGTTGGCAGCCTATCTTGATCGCCTGAGGCTGGGAGAAACATTAGTCGGGAGGAACCGCAGTCGGCAGGAAATTTAACTGCCGACTTGATCTCGCCGGCCCTGTGTGGACCGGCAGAAATTTTCTGCGGACCGTCACCGGTCCGCGGACCGGCGGTTGAAGAACTGTGCTATAGAGAGCAGATGAATTTTTTGCACTTGTTATTTTATTTGAATAATATGTGGTTTTGGCTTCATTTGGTTTTGGTTTTAGCATGTTCTATTATGTGATGCACTGATGATGACTTTTATGGAACAATGTCATCATATCTAGTCCTGGTGCCTATGCATGGGGGTTTTCCTGCATGGTAATGGGTTTTTGTTGACATGAAAATGGCTTGATTAATGGCAATGAGATCAATGATGTATCATATGACATGTTGATTGAGAACTGATTGTGCAATTTTGATCTGAATCCTAATAAAAGGTATGAGAGACTAGCAGGAATTCTTTGAGACAGACCTGAGGATTCAGTTGCACTTAAAACTGACCAGGTTCTGTTTTCCAAAAGCTTTTGTGGTTATTGATCCTTGGTTTTATGTGTGTGTGTGAAGTTCTCTCTCTCTCTCTCTCTCTCTCTCTCTCTCTTTTAACATTCCATAATGGAAACCAAGACTCTGGGTTGCTTGTGCTGCTGGGATCACAATGTTGACAAAGCCTTCTTGACAGCACCAGGCTTTGAGCTACCTACTGAAGTTCTCAGTATTTTGTAATCTTTCCTCTCCATTTCCATAACTAAACAGTATAACTGAAAAATCTATAGTCTTTACGAAAGGTTTTAACCCCTTTCCTAGCTTCCGAAAAGCTTTCTGTACAAGTTGGGTACTGTTGGCCAAGTCATTTGTTTCCAGGTAGATAACAACATCAGTATTAAGAACATAAGCAGTGCCTCTGCCGGGTCAGACCAGAGGTCCATCCCGCCCAGCAGTCCGCCCCCGCGGCGGCCCAACAGGTCATGATCTGCCTTAATCACCAGAAGGGGCCCCCTTGCCCCCTAGGTTTCTCATCGAAGTCCTATCTTCCCATCAATGTCCTAACCTTCCGGCCTTGCACCTGCACGACCTGGTGAGCTGTCTATACTTATGCAACACCCCAGCACCTCCCTCAGTACCCCACGATCCCCTTTTCCCTCAGGAATCTGTCCAATCCCTGTTTGAATCCCTGTACTGTACTCTGCCGGATCACTTCCTCCGGGAGCGCATTCCATTTGTCCACGACCCTTTGGGTGAAGAAAAACTTCCTTGCATTTGATTTGAACCTATCTCCCTTCAGTTTCTCTGAGTGCCCCCTCGTACCTGTCGTCCCTTTTAGTCTGAAGAACCTGCCCCTGTCCACCCTCTCTATGCCCCTAAGTATTTTGAAGGTCTCTATCATATCCCCCCTGAGCCTCCTCTTTTCCAGAGAGAAGAGCCCCAGTTTATCCAGCCTCTCAGCATATGGGCAGTTTTCCAGCCCTCTTACCAGTTTCGTTGCCCTCCTTTGGACTCTCTCAAGAACTGCCATGTCCTTCTTGAGGTGCGGCGACCAATATTGAACGCAGTATTCCAGATGTGGGCGCATCATCGCTCGATACAGTGGCATGATGACTTCCCGCGTCCTGGTTGATATGCCCCTCTTGATGATGCCCAGCATCCTGTTGGCTTTCTTCGAGGCTGCTGAAACTGTGCGGATGGTTTCATGGATGGATCCACTAGCACACCCAAGTCTCTCTCAAGTCCGGTGTCTTCCAGCAATCTCCCCCCCATTTTATACTCGAACAACGGGTTCTTTTTCCCTATGTGCATGACCTTGCATTTATCTACGTTAAAGCGCATTTGCCATTTGTTTGCCCAGTCCTCCAGCTTATCGAGGTCCCTTTGCAGTTCCTCACACTCCTCCCTGGTCCTAACTCTGGCGCAGAGTTTGGTATCGTCTGCAAATTTTATAACCTCACACTTTGCCTCCGTTTCCAGGTCATTGATAAATATGTTGAAGAGTAGCGGCCCCAGCACCGATCCCTGCGGCACACCGCTCGTGACTCCCCGCCAGTCAGAATATTGGCCCTTTACTCCGACCCTCTGTAGTCTACCCGACAGCCAGTGCTTGATCCATCTGTGTACATCCCCGCCCACCCCGTGGTTCCACAGCTTCCTAAGCAGCCTTTCATGTGGCACCTTGTCAAAGGCCTTTTGAAAATCGAGGTAAATGATGTCTATGGGTTCCCCTTTGTCCACCTGACTGCTTATTCCCTCAAAGAAGTACAGAAGGTTTGTCAGGCACGACCTTCCCTTACAGAATCCGTGCTGGCTTGTCCGCAGTAGGCCATTTTTCTCGATGTGCTCGCAAATGCTGTCCTTGATCATTGCTTCCACCATCTTCCCTATAACTGAAGTCAGGCTCACCGGCCTGTAGTTCCCGGGGTCACCTCTCGATCCCTTCTTAAAGATAGGTGTGACAATCTTTAGTTTCTTCTCTAATTATAGATTAGTATTTGCATGGTACTCCTGGTAGCTGAGGATCCTCGAAGGCATTTCACTATTTTGGGCTCCTTGAACTGTGTTCCAAGGTTAATACCTCTGATGATAGAATCCCCTAGCAACAATTTTCTGGTTTCAGCTTTTTTTATTTGTGCTTTGTGCATGCTTTTCTTCTTGAGATACTGATGGCGATAACTGTATTATGAAGGAGATAAGGAGGGGCCCATAATTCTATATGTATGAGACACCCCTTACCTGGTACCTGATATATAAACAGATGTAGCTGAATGATAGAAACGCTTCAGAGATTTGGACAGCACGCAGAGTATATATTTTTCTGTTACCAGTGAAGAGAAATAAATATTTTGGTTTAATGATCAGATTAATTGCTCCTTTCTTGGACTCATCATCACTGAATGTCCTTGTACATTCAATGATCATTTCAAAGTTAGATTATTGCAACTCGCTCTATAAAGGAGTAGCTCTTAAAGAAATCCATCGACTACAACCAATTCAAAACACCGCAATTAAAATTATAACAAATAGGAAAAAATTTGATCATGTGACTCCTCTTCACAAAAAAGCTAATTGGCTTCCTATTGTTCACAGAATCTCCTATAAAATAGCACTATTAACATTAAAATAGCACTATTAACATATAAAATAGCACTATTAACAATTAAAGCTCCATCATTCCTAGAAAGGTACATTATTCCATATATTCCTACTAGAAGTTTGAGATCAGAGGACAAAAACCTGCTAGTAATTCCAAGACAAGATACGATCTTTGCGGTTACAGTGCCCAGAATATGGAGCTCCTTACCATCATTTATTAAGGAAGGAAAATCATTAAGTAAATTTAAAGGACTGTTAAAACGCTGGTTTTTCAAGCATGCCTTCGAAACCTAATTGTCGGATTTTCTTTTGACCCCGATTTCTGTAGAAACTCACGTCTCCTCTGTCTTAGGTTCTGAGAAATTAAAAATAAATAAATAAACTCTTAATGATCTCTTTTAATTCTTATTAATACTTTTAAAATTTTTTACCCTCCCTTTGTATCTACCTTTTATGTTTCCTTTACTATGCTTATTGTAGTTCCCCCTACTTCCCCTATGTATCAGTTCGTAATGTTTGTGTGTTTGTTGTAGTTAATTACTAAGACCCTGTTTTTAATTGTAAATCACTTTGAATTTATGATATTGTGATACATCAAAATTTTAATAAAACTTGAAAACATGAAAACTTGAAAGTATGTGATAGACCAAACATAAGAGTTGAATTTTAGCTAAAAGTCATAGGCTGTCCTTAGAGCTAACATATTTGTACTGTTCTCTTGGCAACTGCTTGGGGAAGCGAAACGTAGCTTAGGTTTGCTAGGACATCTTGTGATTCAATAGTATGTAATAATTTAAGTCATTACTTGTTACTAAGAAAAATTACTAATGAAGTATAATTTACCAGAAGCCATGCAATTTGAGTAGAACCAATAGAACATTGCTGGAGTATGCAATTTGTAACTGGAGCCTAGTGAAACAACTGTAATCTAATTGGAAGATGTACCAACTACTTATGTTTAATAATGAATTAATTGATGTCACTATCCCAATAAAATGGCCAATCACTTGTATTTGGGTGAAACCTTTTGGAGGTTGTCCTACCAGTCAGTAGTATCTCAAAAACACTCCCAAGGCCTTGAATGTTTAAACTATACTTTGTGTCTGGTAGCTTTTTTTTCCCCTTTGCCTTCTCTGGAGATAGAGATAAGAACTGAGGAGGTATGTAGCCTTTTCATGTAGTTATTTAAACCAAACAATACCTTCACTGGTTCTAGTTCTACTGCAGGTCTTTTTTCTGGAGCATCAAAATGCTCTAATGGAGCACAGGAATTCTGTAGGGGCAACCCATATTATCTGCTTAACATGGGACGTGGCACTTCATTGGTATAGCAGGGCTGAATAGAGTGGCACATCCTGGCCGTAGGACCAGGACATGACATCAGAATGGTGCAAAGGTTGGCAAGAGCAGAAGGTGGAAGATACTGCTCACACCGATGAACTCTTCAAGAGGTATTGGGGGGGCACTCAAGTGTTGGGGAAGAGAAGGGGGAGGCAATGCCAGGCACCACCGTCCCATGCACCAACCTCCTTAGTTACGCCACTGTTTAAACATAAAATGTTATTCTATTATAAAGTTACACATCACTAATAATAAAACCCTAAGCGCGCATGCGCACTCCTACCTGCATGGTCCCTGCCTCTGTGATCCGTAGCTGAGAAATATTACAGCCTGCAGCAGAGAAATGTTAAAGTGTGCGATGCACACGAGTTCGCCACATACACACATTCGCCGCGTGCGGCCTGTGGCAGTTTACAGCGCATGCGGCGCTGTCCTCACTTTCTTCCAGGCTCACGCTTTTAGTGATTAATTTAATTTTTTCATTTTTACATTTTATATTAAATCTCTTCCCCTTTTCCCAATGTTATTTTACCTTAATTGTTTCTTTTATATTGAACTGTATTTCTTCCTACAACTTTACCTTTTTCTGTTCATATATGTTAAATAGTCCTGTTGCTTATGTTTAGTCATGTTATTTTATGTTATGTACTTTTACGATATTTTAACATGTTTAATATTAACTTTAATTAGTTATGTATGTTTACCCTAACTTTGTAATTTTTAGCTGTACATCGCTTAGAATCTGGAATAGGCGATTAATCAAATCTTATAATAAACTTGGAACTTGGAAACTTCTTCTATCTCCGACGCCGGCTGACTTCCTGCCACTGCCAGAATGCCTCTTCTTCTCACTCCCGGACCAGCAGCGGCAGCAGCCATGGTCTCCTCAAGCAGCTGTGGAACATTTGCTAGGCCAGCCCACTTCGATACTATGAGTCGAGCCAGCCTAACAAAAGGCCCGAGGCTGCACGGCCTAGCAGATGTTGGACAGAGGGAGCAGGTAAGGAAAAAAAATGTACTACAAAGCTATTGCTGCACAGGGGGAGCAGGAAGGTTGCTGCTGGACGGGGGGAAGTAAAAGGAAGGGAGAAAGGCTGCTGCTGGACAGGGAGAGCAGGGAAGGGGTACTGCTGGACAGGGGGGTGGTAAAAGGAAGGGGGAAGGGGTGCTGCTGGACAGGGGGAGGTAAAAGAAAGGGAGAAGGGTTGCTGCTGGACAGGGGGAACAGGGAAGGGATGCTGCTGGACAGGAGGGAGGTAAAAGGAAGGGAGAAGGGCTACTGTAGTACAGGGGGAGCAGGGAAGGGGTGCTGCTGGACAGGAGGGAGGTAAAAGGAAGGGGGAAGGGGTGCTGCTGGACAGGGTGGAGGTAAAAGAAAGGGAAAAGGGCTACTGCTAGACAGGAGGAGCAGGCAAGGGGTGGTGGAGGGGTGGTGGTGGACAGTCAAGGAGAGAGAGAGAGAGACAGAAAGAAAGAAAGACAGACTGACAGCTGCCAAGGAGAGAGAGAAAAAGAAAGACAGACATCTATTCTAGCACCCGTTAATGTAACGGGCTTAAAGACTAGTATCACTATATTTCTGAACTTCTAATACGGTCATTTCATTAGTGAAAAAATGACTTATGGCTATCTGAACAAGTTCACAATATCTAGCAGAAGAGTTTATTAGACAGCAAACTGCTTCTGGAAAAATAAGTAGATTTGAAATGTTTTATTTTTCCATGAAGTAAAGTACAATTTGTTGATCTAACAACACATGTTCGTGTCTTGCTTAATTATTTGTTAAGCCAGTAAAACTCACTATAAAAGCTCTGCTGTGTCCTAGATCAGACTAAACATATTATGTCTTGTAGCAATGTTTGCTACAAGATAATACATCTACTTTATTAATTCAAAATAAAAAATAATGTTAGTTTATATACTGTTTTCAGTCCTTTCAACTGATGAATATACAATCTCAGTTATAAATAACCTAGATCTAATCAACCTTCTCCGTTTTAAACCCCAGTCACATTATGCTCTGCCCACCAGGATTGTTAAAAGCTAATTCTACCTATCTGCATATGGAAGTGTTTTAAAGTTTCCTTAAAGTGACTAATCTTGATGTACTGAATAAGATTAATGGTGAACATTTATTTTTATACAGCTAAGTATTTTACAGGTTCTAGAACAATGTTTATTTGAAAGTATCCAAAACAGGCTTAGTTAAATCATGTGCTGAATCATACAGCAAAGCATATAAAGATGCACAAATAAGAATTACATTTTAGAAAAAAAAAAAAAGCTGTTACCAACCACAAAACTTTGAACTATATACTCTGATAACATACTTTCATATGGTAAAGTGCAATACACATGTAAAATCAGAGAGCGGACATATTTCTCATGCTAAATAAATAAGAACAAAATTACTGGATTCATTTAGATGGACAGAATTAAAATACTTGATTTTTCCATGCCAGTAAATGGTTTCAATTTAATAGCAATTAGCAAAGATTAAAGCAAAAAGATTAAGGAAAGTAAAACAGAATGAATCTGATGGAGGGAAGCAAGATGACAGCCAATATAGACAAACATGAAAGAACACCCTCAGTGTTTGATGTTTTGTGTGTTTTTGAAGTTTTATTATTCATGACATTGCAATTTAACATACACTGGATCTCACCTTTTCCATATGCTCTATTGGAGTGTAAACATAAAAATTCAGGCAAATGTAAATATAAATATGATTAAGCAATGGAGTTTCTTCAGCTGATTACAAAGATGCAACTAAAGCACATACTGTTAGTTTAGTGAACAGATATTTAAATGGAGTGATCAGTAAAGGGGATAGTTAGGCTAATCAGCCTTTTGATTGACAGTTAATATGGACAAGGAAACCATATTTGAGAAAGACAGAAAAGGGCTATGAATATCATGCAAAATTCCTTTCAAGTGAACTGGTGGGTGAAAGACAGCAGACATTGTATAGCTTTGTTCAAAGTCAGAGATGCAGGAGAAGAACAGCAGTTTCTTGTCATTTTCTGATGCAACAAGGTAGTCATATATGTGCCGTCTGTTTTCCATAGGGAGTAAGGGAAAGGTCATGCTGTATAATTAATTGAAAACCCCAGCCAGTTGGGTTTTCAAGATATCCCTAATGAATATGCATGAGAGGGACTTGCATGTAAATTTCTTTCATTCATATTCATTAGTAGAATGCCAAAATATGCTTTCCTTACAGGAACATTCTAGATTCCAGCTCCAAGGTAGAGCCACTCAAAAGAAATAAGAAATGGGCTAGTCTGGTAGACCCTGGCAGTTAAAGAATGACTGCTCCAAAACAAAATCTTTTAATTGAAACAATCATCCAACTTGCTCCACATTTTTCCCACTCTTGGACTTCTTCAGGGGTATAATACCAGAAGTGGAAAGGCTAAAGGATTTAAGATCCCAATTAAAAAGTACAAAAATGCTCATCAACACTTAATGCTCACAGCAGCATGGGCATAGATAGTTTGCTGTTAGCAGTGAGAACAGTCTGTATCCGTGCTGCTGTGAGCATTGAATGTTCCTGAGCATTTTTGTACTTTTTAGTTGGGATCTTGAATCTTTTAGCCTTCCCACTTCTGATATTATACCCCTGAAGCAGCCCAAGAGTGGGCAAAACGTGGACCAAGTTGAGTGATTTTGTTTTGGAGCAGTCCATTGGGAAAGGGGCTTAAGACTTTCTTCCCAGAGAGTCCAAAGACATAGTAGATATTGGAAGTGAGCTGGTTTAAAAAAAAAAGGTTTGGACAAGTTCCTGGAGTAAAAGTCCATAGTCTGCTATTGAAACCAACATGGGGGAAGCCACTGCTTACCCTGGATTGGTAGCATGGAATTTTGCTACTATTTTGGTTTTTGCCAGGTACTTGTGACCTGAATTGGACACCTTGAAAACAGGATACTGGGCTACTGGGACCATTGGTCTGACCCAGTAAGGCTATTCTTATGTTCATTCCTCTATCATCAGATACAAAAAGAGAAAAGAAAAAGAAAAGGAGTGTGTATTTTCTCTAAGACAGGAAAGGAGTCAAAGGATATATACCAAAATCTAGCTTAATATCCCAGAGGCACAGAGTGCCTGAAGGAGTGTGGAGATTGGGATCAGAAGTGAGGATCCTTAAGCTGAGAAGGAGCGTAAAGCTGAAGCGTTCTACATCTCAGGTAGTGTGAGAGAAGTGGAGCAGAGGAGTAGGAGAATTAAGGTGGATGACCCAGCGTGTGAGAGGAGCTAGAACCTCAAACCCAGTTGCACGCTGCCAACTTCTGAAACAAGAGAGGCCATATCTAATTTGGACTTAAGTAAGATATCTCTGAGAGCGAGGGACTCGTATGTCTATGAGGTGTGTCTGAATAGAGGGGAAAAAAAGTGTGTGTGTGTGGTGGGGGGGAGGAAGTAGAACAGGAGTTGAACAGGGTCCATCTCAGGCCCTAAATATTTAATAGCACAGAGCAACCAAGAAGGAGTGGAGATTAATACCACTGGATATCCCTATCGAGTTAAAACAATTGAAGCAGAGAGACCAAGAAGGGTACAGAACCCATCCCACTGAAGAGCAGCACAGAGGACAGATACCTGAAAGCAGGTACCTGCTCCAAAATCAAGGAGACCAACTAAATCCAGAACAGTGGGCAAGTCTGAAACCTTTGTGCCATTATGTAAATTTCTGTTTATGGACTATGCTGTAGTACTTGCAAGCCTGAAAGGGCCCAACGCCTGTAAGTCCAAGAACAGCCCTGAACAATTTAATGACTTGTTTGTCTCTTTTGACCATTGCTCTGGCTGACATGGCTTTAGCCAGTTCCACCTGAGTTCTTGTCAGTATTACCTAGTTGGTGTCTGTTAGTATTATAGAGGGAAAGCAGATGTCCTCTCTGACTGTGTTTGAACCTTTGTATACTGATAACATTTTGGACAAGTGCTATCTTGTGTATGTTTGAGGGATAAATACTGCACACAATAAAATAAGCCATTCAATGTTGTTAAGCTCGTAGTTCATCTGCGGAGTGAACACGTGCACGGCCCAGAAGCCCCTCCCATGGAAATGGCTCCTAGTCTGACAATTAAGGGCCACCAGGCCAGTCAGGTTTTCAGGCTAGCCCTAATAAATATGCATGAGAGATATTTGTATATAATGGAAGTGACAGGCATGCAAATCTGCTCCATGCATATTCATTAGGGCTATCCTGAAAATCCGATTGGCCTGGTGGTCCTCCAGGACAGGGTTGGAGACCACTGCATTAAGGGACTATCCAGTTTGCGAGCATCAAAAGGATACAGTTTCTATCCACATTGATGTATCTTTTCTTTAACATAAGAACATAAGAGTTGCCGCTGCTGGATCAGACCAGTGGCCCATCATGCCCAGCAGTCCGCTCATGCGGCGGCCCTTTTTTCAAAGACCACCGCCCTAACTGAGTCTAGCCCTACCAGCGTACGTTTTTGTTCAGTAGGAATTTGTCTAACTTAGTCTTGAATCCCTGGAGGGTGCTTTCCCCTATGACAGCCTCCGGGAGAGCGTTCCAGTTTTCCACCACTCTCTGGGTGAAGAAGAACTTCCTTACGTTTGTACGGAATCTATCCTCTTTCAACTTTAAAGAGTGCCCTCTCGTTCTCCCTACCTGTCCTTATCTATTAAGCCTATTCCTTTCAGTACCTTGAATGTTTCGATCATGTCCCTCACAATCTCCTCTTTTCGAGGGAGAAAAGGCCTAGTTTCTCTAATCTTTCGCTGTATGTTAGCTCCTCCAACCCCTTAACCATCTTAGTCGCTCTTCTCTGGACCCTCTCGAGTAGTACCGTGTCTTTCTTCATGTACGGTGACCAGTGCTGTACGCAGTACTCCAGGTGAGGATGCACCATGGCCCGGTACAGAGGCATGATAACCTTCTCCGATCTGTTTCTGATCCCCTTCTTTATCATTCCTAGCATTCTGTTCGCCCTTTTCACCGCCGATGCACATTGTATAGACGGCTTCATCGACTTGTCTATCAGAACTCCCAAGTCCCTTTCCAAGGCGGTCTCTCCAAGTACCGCCCCGGACATCCTGTACTCGTGCTTGAAATTTTTGATACCGACATGCATCACTTTACACTTATCCACGTTGAACCTCATCTGCCATGTCGATGCCCATTCCTCGAGCCTGATTATGTCACGTTGTAGATCTTTGCAATCCCCCTGCGTCTTCACTACTCTGAATAACTTCGTGTTGTCCACAAATTTAATCATCTTGCTCGTCATACCTATGTCCAAATCATTTATAAAGATGTTGAAGAGTACAGGTCCAAGCACTGAGCCCTGCGGCACCCCACTGGTGACGCTCTTCCAGTCCGAGTATTGCCCATTTACTCCCACTCTCTGTTTCCTATGCTCCTGCCAGTTTTTAATCCACTTGAGTATTTCTCCCTCGATTCCATGGCTCGCAATTTTCCTAAGAAGTCGTTCATGCGGAACCTTGTCGAACGCCTTCTGAAAGTCCAGATATACTATGTCGACCGGGTCGCCCTTGTCTATCTGCTTGTTTACTCCCTCAAAGAAGTGCAGCAATTTTGTCAAACAAGATCTGCCTTTGCTGAAACCATGCTGGCTGGTCCTCATCAGACCATGTCCGTTGATGTGATCAATGATGCACTCCTTTATCAGCGCCTCTATCATCTTTCCCGGTACCAAGGTCAGACTCACCTGTCTGTAGTTTCCCGGATCACCCCTCAAACCTTTTTTGAATATCGGTGTAACATTCGCCACCTTCCAGTCTTCCGGAATCTTTCCTGTTTTAGTTGACAGATTGGCTATTAGTTGAAGCAGTTCAGCTATGGTCCCTTTCAGTTCCTTGATGACCCTCGGATGGATGCCATCCGGTCCCGGGGATTTATCACTCTTTAGCCTATCGATCTGCCTCTTCTAGACAGACCGTAGACCCTATCAGTTTCCCGTTTTCGCTTCCAGCATATAGCCTGATGGGTTCCGGTATGCTATGTATATCCTCTTTGGTAATTACAGATGCAAAAAATGTGTTCAGTCTATCGGCGATTGCTTTGTCCTCCTTTAACGCTCCCTTTATTCCTTGGTCATCCAACAGTGCCATCGCTTCCTTTGCGAGTCGTTTCCCTTTAATATATCGAAAGAACGGCTTGAAGTTTTTTGCCCCTTGGCTATTTTTTCCTCGTAGTCTCTTTTTGCTACTTTTACCGTCTTATGGCACCTGCGTTGATGTTGTTTATGCTTATTCCAGTCTTCATCTGTTTTTGATCTTTTCCATTCCTTAAACAAAGTTTTCTTGTCTTTAATTGTTTCCTTAATCTCTACAGTGAGCCACGCCGGTTCTTTATTCTTTTTCCTCTTTGATCCCTTGTTGATACGTGGTATATATAGATTTTGTGCCTCGGTGACCATATGCTTAAAAAGCGACCAAGCTTGCTCCAGCGTCTTTATAGTGTTTATCCTCTTCTTAATTTTCTTCCCCACCATGCGTCTCATCCTTCATAATTTCCTTTTCGGAAGTTTAGGGCCGTGGCCGTCGTTTTGGACCAACGTTTCGCCCCTATTTCCAGGTTGAAGCATATCATATTGTGATCGTTGTTTCTCAGTGTCCCTTCTACTTCTACATCCTGTGCCGGTCCTCGCAGCCCATTTAGAACTAAGTTCAGAATTGCGTTTCCTCTTGTGTTTTCCTTGACAAGTTGTTCCAGGAAGCAATCGCCTACAGTTTCTAGGAACTTGGTCTCTAGCACAGCCGGAGGTGCCTAGGTTCTAATCTTTCCCCGGATAGTTGAAGTCACCCATGATATCTGCGTTGCCTCCCTTGCAGTTGCGTTTAATCTCATCCGTCATTTCTTCATCAATTTCTTCGGACCGCCCTGGGGGTCGGTAGTAGATGCCTATCTTCGTTTCTGGTCCATTTGTTCCTGGAATTTTGACCCATAGAGACCCTTATCTGTCCGTTGTGGCATGTTCTCTCCAGTAGATTCAATTCCCTCTTTGACGTATATGGCGATGCCTCCTCCTTTTTGAGCCATTCTTTCTCTGTGGTATAGTTTGTATCCCGATAGCACCGTGTCCCAGACATTTTCATCAGTCCACCATGTTTCCATGATGCCGAAGCTGTGGCACAAAAGGATGATGTCAACATCATCCTTTTGTGCCACAGCTTCTAATTCACCCATCTTATTTCTAAGGCTCCTTGCATTTGTATACATACACTTGAGTTTGCAGCCTGTTCCCTTCTTGCGTGTCCTTCCCTCTTCTGTCCCTTTTGTTCTGTCTTGTCTGCAATCTGGTGAGTCTTCCTCTCCATCTTCCTGCAGGAACTTGTCCAAACCTTTCTTAAAACCAACTACGCTATCCGCTCTTACCATATCCTCTAGCAATGAGTTCCAGAGCTTAACTAGTCTGAGTGAAAAAAAATTTCCTCCTATTGGTTTTAAAAGTATTTCCCTGTAACTTCATCGAGTGTCCTCTAGTCTTTGTAATTTTTGATGGAGTGAAAAATCAATCCACTTGTACCATTCTACTTCACTCAGGATTTTGTAGACTTCAATCATATCTCTCCGCAGCCGTCTTTTTTCCAAGCTGAAGAGCCCTACCCTTTTTAGTCTCTTCTCATACGAGAGGTGTTCCATCCTCTTTATCATCTTGGTCAATCTTCTTTTAACCTTTTCTAGCACCGCTATATCTTTCTTGAGATAAGGAGACCAAAATTGAACGCAATACTTCAGATGAGGTCGCATAATGGAGCGATACAGGGGCATTAAAGCATTCCCTTTTTAAATAATTTCTAGCATCCTGTTTGCTTTTTTGGCTGCACATTAGGCGGAAGGTTTCATCGTATTGTCTAAGATGACACCTAGATCCTTTTCTTGGGCGCTAATCTCCAAGGTGGACCCTAGGATCCGGTAACTATGATGCGGGTTATTCTTCCCAATGTGCATCACTTTGCATTTGTCCACATTAAATTTTATCTGCAATTTGGACGCTCGATTTTCCAATTTCCTAAGGTCTGCCTGCAATTTTTCACAATCTGCATGCGTTTAGTGTCATCTGCAAATTTAATCACCTCACTCGTCGTTCCAATTTCCAGATCATTTATAAATAAGTTAAATAGTACAGGTCCCTGTGGCACTCAACTGTTTACTCTCCTCCATTGAGAAAAATGACAATTTAACCCTACCAGGATCTGGCTTCTAAGCCTCAGTTTGCATGACTCTGGTAAAAAAAAATATGACCTACCATCATATAAAGTACTCTTGGGACTGCGTCAGCTCCAGGTAACTCATTCAAAAATTGATCACCTAACTAGATCTTGCCACCGCCATGTCGAAGTCTGCCTCGGGAGGCATTCTAATCAGTAACTAGTATGAATGCACTTGGATCTCTGCCTTGCACAGATGCATCACCAGGATGATCATCACCTTAGTAAAGGTGCGAAGCACCTTAGCCAGACCAAATGGGAAAGCCAAGAACTGGAAATATTGTTCCAACACACGGAATCTCAGAAACTTTCTGTGTGCCAGAAAGATGGGAATGTGCAAGTAAGCCTCCATCATGTCCAGAAATTCCCCTGGTGCCACTGAGGCAATAGTCTAATGATTGGTTTACATACTGAACTGAGGAACTTTCAAAGCCATGTTTATAGACTTTAGGTCCAGAATTGGTCTCCAGTCACCCGAGTCTTTCTTGGGCATGATAAAGTATATTGACTACATGCCCAATCCCGATTCTTCTTCTGGTAACGGTTCTATGGCTTGTAAGAGCCGTCTCCCCAAGCCCAGATCCCAATTGCTTTCTCTGGACGTCCAACAGAGGAGTTTATAAATAAATCCAGCAGAGGGCAATACAATTCCAACTTGCAACCCTCTCAAATGATTTCCAGCACCCACTGGTCTGAGCAAATCCTCAACAAGGCCTCCTAGTGAGAAAATAACTTCCTCCCTATCTGGGGGAGTTAGGTTGCTAGCCTTGCGGCATTGGGACTTCTTGGAGGCTGCTGCAGGGCACAAAGCTAAAGGCTGAGCTTGCCTAGAGCCTCAAAACCTCTATCTAGAGTCCTCGAGTGGAGGACCCAGTGGAGTTCTGATGAAAATTTCAGGAACCACGAAAAGAACCATGACCTCCAGGGGCACATGGTCTATTGTCGATGATCCGTCACACTGGCCATAAGATCATCCAATCCCTTACCGAAGAGCATGTTACCCTTGAAGGGTAGTCTACTCAAAGTAACTATGGACGCAGAATCTCCAGTCCATTGCCTAATCTAGAGCATCCTACGGACAGAAATGGAAATGGATAAGACTTTGTCATGACACTGAACAAATCATAGAGAGCATCTGCTAAATAATCTCCCCCAAAACCAGCAACTTGGGGGTAGGCATCCTTCTCCACTGTAGGAGTCTGCCACAGGATAGTATAGCAGGCCTTCAGCTCCAATGCCAATACCTCAAATGTCATTTTAGGACCAAATCCTCCCTTCTTCCACTTCACCTTTACTAGACATTTGGTAACCTGTACAACCAAGGAATCTACCTTAAGGAGGACAAGCAGCTCCTAAAAATCTGAAGCCAGAAGATATAACTTTGTCATTGTCCTGGCAATGAACAAGGGACCTTCCAGAGCCTTCCAGTGTTCCAAAAGCATCATAGTAATGTCAAGATGCAAAGGTAAGAAGATGGTCTGGGGCTTGGAACTGCTCATAACTGGACCCTGAGCAGTGGAGGTTTGCGGAGGCTCCAAGATGACCTCCAGCAAAGCCGCCAGGTTAAATACGTGGCAAATGACTGCCCCCCCCCCCCCCCCGGCTCAGGGCCATCAAGGACTGGGAGCTTCTGCTTGGGACCCCAAGGAAAAGATGAGCCCTGATAGCCTATATAGGCTTCAAACATTAACCTGACAAAATCAGGGGTAAATCCTTGAACAGGAGGATCTGAGGTAACCTCTAGGGACTCATCTCCTCGTGAGCCCAGGAACTACTAAGTGACTGCATTTCACAGATGATACAGAGTCACTATCCAAGGGCTTCAAGGAAGGGGTTTTCCGCAAAAACTGAGCCACCTGTGACTCAACTGTCCTAGAGGGACCAGAGGAGGAGTCCCTCTCATGTGCTCTGCAGCACGCGTAACAAGGATACTCCTCAGATGGCCATCAAGTACAAATCTGGCATGAATCTGGGATAAAACAGCCTGAAGAGTCCATAATCAAAATCAAGGTATTTCTGAGGCATTTAAAGATAGACTGAAAAATAAGATGTCCGCTGTGACAGAATTTTGGTGCCACAAAACAGCCCGGGAGAACCAAATAAAAGTGCAGAAATATGGGAAAGAGTTTTTTGGAGGTGAGATATCTAAATCCAAGCCCCAGAAATTCTGTACCTAGGCATAGCTGACCCAGGCTTCCTGGGTACCTCTGTAGTATCAAAAAGCTTCTGAAGTGGATAATAAACCCAAAAATAATAAACCGAAAACAGAGGAGATCAGAAAGACACTTTAAACTCGCATGTAGAAGGAGAAAATGAGGGTCAGAGGAAGCAGAGCTGAAAAATGTAGATGACATCTTCTACACACACTCACAGGTACAGGTGAATAACCTACTGGTTCAAGACTCATATGCCTTTGCACTAAAATTACACAATACAGCAAATTATGTGTACTCTTGCTGCATTATGATACCTGCAGTTATACCAGGTCCATGGTAGATGCAATTATGGGTTATGTGTGAATTCTACAATAGCTTCTAGGCATCCATGTGCCAATATAGAATAGGTACTCACTGCACGGGATCAAGAAACCTAAAAGAAGGTGCCTACTTACAAAATTTCCACCTATATTCCTAGCACCTAGTATTTGAAACATCTACTGCTCAGAAGCATTGTTGATCTAATTTTCAGTTAGTTCTGTTATTTCCTAAAGGATCAAAGAGGACAAGTAACATGTCACATTCCATTTTAACAAGACCCAGATTCTCTCTCTGCATTGCTTCTTTAAATTGATTATGTGACTGCTACTTTTAAAGATCTATAGAAATAAGTTTGCTTTTACTCTCTTTAACTAATATTTGGTTAATTGAGTAAATTAATTACAGCTTAACTGACATATCTTACAGAAGACCTCACACAGTTTTCAAAGAGCAATCTCCATCTAAACCTCTTTTAGTTGGCTTAGAAGCTGAAGGCACTAAATTATCAATTAACAACATTCTTTAAGGGGTCATAAGTAATTTACTGTCACACCACTTCATAAATTTGTTATAACTTCTGGTATTTCTAATATGGTACCTCTAGCATGGGAAAATTTAGTTTAAGTATGTTCTGTTGCCAATAAACCAATAAGACTAGCTGACTGATAATCCTCCCACACAGCTCTGTTTAACAACATGCATTCAACCAGTGCAAGTTTAATTTGTTCCGCTAATGGCACAGAAAACTAGTCCTATTTATTCACTTTATAAATTTGAACTTTAGTCTTTCATTCAGCTTCTGCCTGTTTACAACAAAATGAAGTTATGCCTTGCTTTGAAACTTTAACCTGTTTTATCATGGTTTTGATCTAAAACATAATAGTATTAATGGGCACTTATCAGTAGCCAAGTATTAAATTGCATTTAGCAGACATAATATAAAAACCTTGGAAAAAACCATAAATTTCTACTTGAAATTTTAAACTTTACTAAATTCAAATGTATTTTAGAGCTTTAACAAATTATTGCATCCCTGTTTACAGAATATTTAATTATTTTACTGGAATGTAAAACTAACTCTGTAACAGCGCAATCAGGGATTGGGTTTGGGCCATTATACAAAATAGCCAGACACAAGCACAAAAGATAAAGGAAAAACTATTTAACTCAAAAAGGGAAATCCTGCACTGTTACTTCACAGAGCCAGTCATACAAGGCAACAGACAAAACTCTTGAGATGGACCTGTGGCTGACACAACACAAGACATGGTCCATGGCTTGTGATGGCCGTGGCCCAAACACAGTCTTGTAACCGTTTTCTTTCAGCAGTAGCAAGGTCTAGTCCTAGTCAGACCTAACAGCCAGGCTCCCAAGTATTTAGCAAGGTAAGATGTAGAAATATAACAAAAACATAAAGGAAAAAATAATACCTATTTTATTGGACTATTTATTTACCCCTCCCCCTTTTTACGAAGCTGCTTTAGGCTTTTTTCAAATCACTGGCCACGGCAGAATTAGCTCCAACGCTCATAGGAATTCTATGAGCATCGGAGCTAATACTGCCACGGTCGGCAATAAAAAAGCCTAACACAGCTTTGTAAAATGGGGCGGGGGTCAATGTAGTTTATGACCAGCTTTCGAAGGTAACCCCTTCTTCCTCAGATAAGAAAAGAGTTACCTTCGAAAGCTACTCATAGACTACATTTACCACCCCTTTTACAAAACTGCGATAGCAGTTTTTAGCGCAGGCCGACACGCTGAATGCTCTGTGCTGTTCCCAATGCTCATGGTTAGTCCAAGAAAAAGGTGTTTTTTTTACCTTTATGTTTTTGTTTTATTTCTATACATTACATTGAAGAGTGGACTAACATGGCCACCACACCATTTCACTCAAGTATTTTGCAAGAAACAGATTTGGCTTACCTCATCCAAACAAAAATGTCTAATGGTATGCTGGGGGCCACTTCTTCCTCCTTCTCCCTCTGGGCCTCCTAAACCTAGTTCTGGCCATGTCTCATACTTCCTGGTGGCTGCTTCCCTGACTCCTCCTTCCCATGTCACTTCCCCCCCTAAGGATGAGATACCTATGTTTAGGGGGGGGGGGTCTGCCCCGGGTGCAGCCCATAAGGGGGTGCTCCAACGACTCCTCCGAGGGCTTGCACCAGTCTCAAGAACTTTTTCCCAGCAGCAGTGTTCATAATTCGCTGCTCGTTGGCATTGGGCCTTCCTCTCTTCCAGGTCCCGCCTACTTCCTGTTCCCACGAAGGCAGGACCCTGCAGAGAGGAAAGCACAACACTGGCAAGGGCAGCGAATTGTGAATGTTGGGTTGCCGACTGCAGGATGACAAAGAGAGAGAGGGAAGAGAAGGGGAGAGAAATGTAGCACCTGATTTGGGAGAGGGAGGAGGGGAGGGGAAGAGAAATGCTGCTCCTGATTGGGGAGAGGGAGGGAGGAAGAAAAAAAGACCAGGAAATGGAAAGGAGACGAAAGAGAGATGTCAGACCATGGGGAAGGAAGGAAAGAAAGAAGATGCCAGGTCATGTAGGTGGAGGAAGAGATGCCAAGGCATGGAGAAGAGAAAGAGATGACAGGGCAGGGGGGGCTGGAAAGGGAAGGTGACAGAGATGCCAAACCAGAAAGGAGGGAGGGAGGGAGGGGAAGACAAGAGAGGGGATACCAGAGCATTGGTGGAGAGGGAAAGATGGAAGGTAAGAAGAGGCGAGAGATGTCAGGGCATGGGGTGAGAAGGAAAGATGCCAGCCCATTGGGAAGGAAGGGAGGGAGGGAGGGAGGGACAGGAAGGCAAGGAGATGCTAGAGAATGGAGGGGCAGGGAGAGATGGAAGAAGAGAAGAGAGAGATCCCAGGGCATGGGAGAAGTGAAGCAGATTCCAGACCATGGGGTGAGTTGGGGTGAGAAGGAAAGGATAAGGGAGAGATGCCAGAGTATGGGGGAGGGAGTGGAGACAGAAAGAGTAATGGAAGGGACAGAGAAATAGGGCTGACCCTGGATGGAATGGAAAGTGAAGAGAAGATGAGGAAAGCAGAAACCAGAGATGACAAAAAGGTAGAAAAAAATTTTTTTTCTTTTTGCTTTAGAATAAAGTAGTACTGTAACTGTATTGATAAATATTTATAAATAGAAAATAGAAATAATTTTATTAGACCGATTTTAATACTTTTTTTAACTAACTTTTGGAGACCAAAATCCCGTTCCCCAGGCAGTAGCACACTGGGGGGGGAGGGGGCAGTCTGCCATGGATACAACTCCTAGGGATTGCTCCTCCAATCTCTTTTTTATATTGGGGAGGGGGTTAAAAAATGATCAGCCCTGGGCGTCATATATCCCAGGTATGCCACAGTGGTTCTGACATTGTGAGGGAGTATCCAGCAAAGGGGTGGGAGTGTCCTATAGAATCCCTCACACTCTCCTAGTGGTTTATAAATCTCTCTCATATTTAAAAATACCTAGGTTTTTTAGGTTTGTTTGTTTTTGGTGGGGGGGTTACTAAACCAGAGTAAAATTTGTAGTTAACCATGGCTTAATGCTGGACTGTGAAGTAGCTGCAAATGTAATGCAGCTACAATCGAGGGGAAATCCCTGAATTTTCCAATGTAGGTATTAAATTAACAAATCATATTAATGCACAATACTTGCTTCCAATCAGGAGTACTTAGGGCTCCTTTTACTAAGGTGCGCTAGCATTTTTAGCGCACACAGCAGATTAGCGCGCGCTAACCCCGCACTACAGGGCTAGAACTAACACCAGCTCAATGCTGGCATTAGCATCTAGTACGTGCGGCATTGTAGGGCGTGCTATTCCACACATTAAAGCCCTAACGCAGCTTAGTAAAGGAGCTCTTAGTGCCTTTAATTTAGGAGGTAATATGTGGCCCCGTATTAACTCTGCATTAGTCAGTTAACATACAGTAAATGCAGCACATTAACTTCCATACCTGTCTATCCATGTTCTTTAACATAAATAGCAATTAGAATGCGACTCAGTAAATGGAACTCAAAATCCAGTGCCAAAAAAAATCAGTACCATATGGTATTCTAAAAGGGTGCCTTTCTCAGAATGCCCATTTATAGACTAGCACTTAGTGCTGGGATTCATGCCTAATTTTGGGCATAAGGATTTATACCAACTGAAACTTGGCGTACATCTTGGCACGTTAAGTTAGGTGAAGACCCTGGTATTCAGTAATGCCCCTGAGTTTAATACTGTATAAGATTTGTGTGCAGATCTTTATAGAACAGCGCTTAACTTGTTGCATGTGGAAATCAAAAATGTCATCAATTAATGCCAATAATTACTACTAATCATTTCTATAGCACTGTTAGATGTATGTAACTCTGTACATTAACATGTAAGTTACAATCCCTGCTCAATACATCTTACAGTACTCTCATGTATGGAGTAATATATGTGGAGTCCCACAGGGCTCCCCACTTTCTCCTTCACTTTTTAATGTTATCTGGCATCTCTGGGTAACACACTATCGAAATTAAGACTGAAATTATATAGTTATGCAGATGACATAACTATTGCAATCCCAATACTCAACTTTTTTTTATCATCTCCTCATGTTCTTCCCATTTGTGCTTGCTATCTTAAATAATGTAGTTCTACCAGTTTCCTCTTGTTCCAGTTTGTCTGTGTGTCTTGTTAAGTCTTTGTATGACAATCTAAAACTTAGTGTTCTGTATTTATAAATATATGTACTTTTTAATTTTTGATGTACACTGCCTTGAAATTTGATTTGACGGCATAAAAAATTTTAATGAAACGATCTATAATTATATTAGTTGAGCAATGGGCCAAAGAATTTAGATTAAAATTAAACTCTGACAAAACAAAAAAATTTTTGGCAAGTCCAACTAATAAAATCAAAGAGACTTTCTTAATGCTGAATGGGATTAATTATCTCACCTTCTCACAGGGCTAGATTCACAAAGCAAACCGATCGTGTACCGATCGGTTTGTGATCCCTTTACTATCAAATTTCCCTCCGGCCTCTCCTACAATCCGCTTCGAATCTGTGCATGCAAATGAGGTGAAACGCATGCAAAGTAGGCTGGGATGCGAATCACAACACCAAATTTCAGATCCGACTGGGCTGGCCGATCACCTGACGTGTGACCTGGATTGGTCACTATGGAAACAGTATACTGGGCTAGATGGACCCTGGGTCTGACCCATTTTGGCTATTCTTATGTTATATTCCAATTAATACATTCAGAATAAAATACTTTTTTTTCTGCTTTTGTTCTGTGAGCATTTTATTTTTCTATTTGTTTTGGTCTCAATGTTTTTTCTGCTTTTTTCTGGTCTTTTTAGGGTCTACTATCCATTTGACTTTTCTTCTCTCTCCATGTCTACCATCCATCTTCCCTCTGTGTCCCTATCTGTCCTGCCCCTACAGTATCACTTATCCCTCCCCTCCACATTCAGCATCTGCCCTCTCTGCAACCTAATCCTCCTCTATTTTCAGCATCTTTCCTCTGCATCCCTATCTTAATCTGTACTGCATTTCCATCCTGAGTCCATATACCTTCCACTGTGATTAGAATTCTCCCCCAAATCCCATGTCTAATATTGTCCTTATGTATACCTATTTCCTCTCAGTCCAGAATTGCTCTTGTGTACCTGTCTCTATGCTCCTTCCAGGCCCAATATTTCTATCTTCCTGCTCCTCCTCCTTTTTCCCCTTTCTCCCACACTTCATAAACCCCGCCTCTTACCTTCTTCCCTGGGGCCAGTATCTCTCTTCCTCCTCCCTCCAGCCCACTATATCTCCTTCTTAGGATCCAGTGTGTTCCCCCCTCTCTTTCTCTCCTCCAATCTCAGCCTCTCTCATCCTCCCTTCTACTCCTCCTGCTGGTCTGGCATCTATCTCTCTCCTTCTAACTCCTAGAAACAGCATCTCTTCTTGTTTGTCCATGTCCCTCCCACCACTAGAGCAGCACCTCCTTCATCTCTCCACCCTGTCCATCACCTCTCTTTCCCACTCCATCTGGTGGGTCCAGCATCTGCCCCGCCCTTTCCCAGTTCCAATATCTGTCCCCTTTCCACCCCCTTCACAATTCTAAAATCTATCCACTTCCACACCCCCTCCTCTTCTCACTGAAGAGCTTCTTGCTTCCACAAGAGAAAAAGGAAATGTTCTCTTGTGAAAACAAGAAGCTCAATCAATGAGAACAGGATGCATCATAGGGAAGGCCTGAAACCTCGTGGCTTACTGATTCAATTGATACAGCACCACTATCAGTGAGAAGGGGAAGAATGAACAGGACAGGTACTAATGACCTGGATTGGCCACCGTGACAAAAGGCTACTGGACTTGATTGACCATTGGTCTGACCCAGTAAGGCTATTCTTATGTTCTTATGATGCAGCACCGCTATCAGTGAGAAGGGAAAGAATGAGAGGGACTGCATGGAGAAAGGAACAATGGACTGGGAAGGGAGGAAGAAAGGGGAGAGAGATGCTTGAACTGGGATGGAGGGATAAATAGGTGCTGGACCCAGGGAGAGTGATGCAGACACCTTAGTGTCTGCTTAGTGAAAGTGTCTGCTTAGTGAGAACTGCTTAGTGAAAGTTGGGGACTTGTGGCTGGCGAGACTTAGCTTCCCCAAGCCTCTTATACTGGGTGCCGATGTTCATTGGCCAGAGTCCTGAGGCCATGAGAGTGACTGGTCTGGGAGGATTTTGCTGTGGCAAATTTCAAATACAGCAAACTGAGGCTGAGGGAACATTAGGGGGTGGGGCAGGTTCCCAGATGATGTCACGAGGTAAGACAGACTCAGACATCATGCTGAGGCCATGTGGGGCACTTGGGAGAATGAGGCCTTGTGTGGCCGCCCCTAAGATTGGCCTGGGAAACAAAAGGTCAAATTCTATAAACGTCATACCACTGTCTAATCAGTCAATCGGGACGCACATTAAAAAAAAAAAAAAAAACCTCCTCGAGGCAAGCTGCCGACATTGTAGGTGTTTTTGTGAGTCTAGGGGAGAGGCCTAAGGCCCTGATTGGCTCATATGCCCAAGGCCCCTCTCATAGGAGAGGTCTTAGGAACCTGGGCCAACTGGAGTCATAGGGCTTTAGGGATCTGGTCAATCAGGCCACTCCCATGCATCCAAGGACGCACTGGGAAGGAGGCCTAGGACTCCGATTGATGCCTTAGGCCCCTCCCCGGTGAATCCCATAATGCACCGGGAAGGGAAAGCCCCATTTGGATGTGGCAGGCCTGCCGGCAGGAGGAAATAGGCATCCCTCTTTCTGGCCACCAAATAAAGGTATAGGAGTATTCAAGGATGGCAGAGGGATCGTGGGGTGTCAGGGAGTGTTGGGGTGGAATTGGGGAGTGTTTGGGGGCTTTGGGGGATGATGGGGCCAGCGGCAGGAGGGAGTGGGCATCTCTCCTGTTGGGGGATGTCTCAGGGAGTGGTGGCAGGAGTGTGTGGGCATTCCTCCTGCTAGGGGTTGTCTTGGGTGGGGTAGCAGAAGGAATTGGGCACTCCTACCGCGGACAATCGGGGGGGAGGGGCTTCGGGGGTTCTGGCAGGAGGGAGTGGGCATCCCTCTTGCCAGCCAACTTCGTAGAAGGGATGAGATCCTTGCCGCGGTCGCAAAACTGATTGCTACAGGGAGATTCCCATGCGACAATCAGCTCAGCAGCAACAAAACTAACCAACGCCTGTGGCATGTTAGAGAATCAGGGTGGTTAGGTGGGGTTAGGACAGATGCAATTCTATATAGGACGCCCTTGTGCAATTCTCAAAAGCCGCTTAGGCAGCTGCTAAGACTGGGCATCCTATACAGAATCCAGCCCAAAATGCCCAAGCTTGATTAGTGGTATGTGAAGTGAGTGTTCAAGGCATGTAAAATCATTAATTTAACAAGCAGTTTCATGTTGTGACTGCGAAAAATATGGCAATGGTGCACATGTATTTATTCTATAGTTTCTGTACTAGGCAGTCAAGTGTTTTTTGAAGCTACAAAAGTTCAAAGCCTACAGATCTCAGGATGTAACAGTTAAAGTAATGGGTAAAGTTATTCAGTAATTAAACTGATCACATCTCCCTAAAGACCAAAAAATCTTAGCCAAAGCTAGTAGCTGACAACAGAGTTCAACATTTTCCAGCTGCTCCAGAGCCAAAGCTTTAAACATTTGAATCATACATACATTTTATTTTCCCAGGATTTCAAAGTCCACATGCAGGCTGCTGCTCTGCTGTTATAAATGAGTAATTCAAGTAGGGCATGACTGCTTCTTGTATTAACTTGATAAAGATGTTTTATTCCAAGTACATCAACAGTTCTATTAAGTCATCATTTCTATAGACTCACTTGTGCCATGCTTTGTTACCAAGAAATTAAATAAGCTTTAGTGCCTCACCTTTTTTTAAGAAACAAAAATTTATGAGTATGTAGCTTAAACATTGATTGTGTGTCAAGGAAACAAATATTCATTCACTTCTATGATTAAGATTCAAACAACACATACTTCTTTTAACATAAATTTGAGTTGTGCATTTTTCATCACGCTATCTTTCCTATTTTCAGGTTCTTCAAATGAATGGTGAATAATTGTTTCCTAAATATCAAAAGTACTACTAATTAAATTCAAAATCAGTGTCATATTTTATGTCATATATTATCCCATACTACTGACCTGCTTGCAAGAAATCAGCCATAGAACCACAGCTTTAAAATGGTTTTGCTTTTATTTCTCCCTTTCTTCATTCTGAATCATATGTAATGATTGTTTGCTTGAAAGGTGCCCCAGGGTTCAATTCTCTCTCCAACACTGTTTGATGTTTTCATTTTTCATTGGCTACTTTAATTCAAGATTTAGGACTTGGTATACATGTCTACATAGATCAGTGGTCTCAAACTCAAACCCTTTGCAGGGCCACATTTTGGATTTGTAGGTACTTGGAGGGACGCAGAAAAAAATTGTTAATATCTTATTAAAGAAATGACAATTTTGCATGAGGTAAAACTCTTTATAGTTTATAAATCTTTCCTTTAACTGTTATCGCCAGAATCGGTGCTCATCCGCACCGATATCGGCGAATAATCGGCAGCATCGGGGCCCTCTCCAGCGGAGCATGGGAGCACAGCTCCGCCCCTCCCCCGAACCAGCAGGGGATTGCTACATAAGACCCACAGCGCCTTCGACTCCTCAGCTCATCCGCACCGATACCGGTGGGTAATTGGTAGCATCGGGGCCCTCTCCAGCGGATCGTGGGTGCACAGCTCCGCCCTTCCCCCGAACCTGCAAGAGATTGCTACATAAGACACACAGCGCCAACGGTGCGCAGCCGTTCGACACGCCGACGAGTGCGCGCCTTTGTGAAGCGACTGCCAAGAAGCAGGCCGACCTGCTACAGACCAGACAGCTTTCAGAATAACCTGCACCTCTCTACGATACCAGATAGTCAGATAAATATCTGCTCTGTTTGCTGACCTCCACCTTAACACCAAAGAGGCCGGGAACCCTCAGAACCGCAACTGCCAGAGCCAACCACCAGCTCCTGCCCGACGGCCTGCTCCCACCAACACTAGCGGCCTGCCAAGGTTCTTACCTTAGGTTCTGTTAAGGGTTTGCTAAAGTATTTTATTACTATTTATTGCCAAGGTTCTCACCTAAGGTTCTGTTAAGATTTCGCTAAAGTTACTATTTACTGCCAAGGTTCCTACTTAAGGTTCTGTTAAGATCTCGCTAAAGAATTTTGCTACTATTTACTGCCAAGGTTTTCACCTAAGGTTCTGTTAAGATTTTGCTAAAGTTACTATTTCTGTCAAGGTTCTTACCTAAGGTTCTGTTAAGATTTTGCTAAAATATTTTAATTACATTACTGACTACTTCCTAAGAATCATATTTATCTGTACCACCCTAAGCGCGGAATCAATCTGCAACAACCAAACAACCTAGAAATTAGAAGCACCAGGGAAAACAACATAGTTTATTGTAACAGGTAGGGATATTCTACCCTGCAAACATGAATTTCCTACTGATTTCATTGTTCTGTCTAATAAGCGGCAGCATCAAAGATGTTAACTCACTCTATCCACAATTACACTCAATCCACTACCCTAATTTATCAACCCAATACATAATTAATCCACAAGAAGGCAGGATAAACCACATCAACATAATCTCAAGTAAAGGAAGACATTGACGAAGCCTTAAAAAAAGAACAAGAGAAGTAAAACCTATTAAAACCCATACTCCTACCAAACCTCTCACTTCCGCTTCTATCCCCTGCGCATATCTCAACACCAGATCTGTCAGGAATAAAGCTTTTTTAATTAAAGACTAGATCATCAGAAAGCAAATAGCCTGTCTTTTCCTAACCGAAACATGGCTATTATCCGAAAATGATCCCATAATAATCGATCTTCTACCAGATAATTTTAAAATCCTTACACTAAACCATGAGGGTAGAAAAGGGGGAGGATTAGCAATTATCCTTAAGGAAGGATTCGAGCTAACCAACTAGAAATATTAGCCTGTAACATCAGTTGTAAGGAACTAAAAGAATCCCTGTCTTGCATGTCCCACCGAAAAACTGGCCAAAAGCCAAAGATGACTTTTATGAATTTGTTCTACATAATTCTATTACTCCTTCCTACAATATCATCGCAGGCGACATAAACATACACCTGGACAAAGAGGACAATCCAGACACAACAGAATTTAATAACTTCCTCACCCTACTCAATTACAATCTCCATTCACCCACACAAATTCATGAAAAAGGTCATCACTTAGACGTAGTAGCTATGTCCACAAAGAATATTTTAGACCCCGCCATCTCTCTGCTTGATGGCACCTGGTGTCACAATATCTGGTCTGACCATTTTACCTATTACTTCAAGTTAAGCTGGACCCATTTAAAATCTGAAACACATCCAAAGACAAAAAGAGAACATCACACAAGAGGCTTCATTAATTCACAAAAATACTGGTCACAATACGAACTACAAGTGGGGACAGGAGAAGGAATCGATTTTTGGGATCACTGGACGAAAACTAGCACATCCATTTTAGAAAAAATCGCCCCTAAACAAATTAGTAAAAGTGGCGCAAACAAACATAACAAATGGTTTGACACCGAACTCCTAATAATGAAACAACTAGTAAGACGACTAGAAAGAATTTGGAAAAAAAACATGTGATTCGTCAGACCGTAACAACTGGAGAACCAACATAAAAATCTACAAACAACTGATAAAAGACAAAAGTAAAGCTTTCTACTCCTCCAAAATCAGCTTATCTAACACCAACTCAAAAGGAATAAATACAAAAGAGCTGTTCAACTTAGTTACAAATTTATTTGACACCACACGCCACACTCAACTCGTACACAATACTAATCTACCTTCAGCAAATGATTTAGCACACCTCTTTGATTCAAAAATCAAAAATCTAAGAAACAACTGCTCAACAAATGACTCCAATGATCACCAAACAACTAACACACAAGGAAATAAAATACCAACGGACATGATATGGAATTCCTTTCACGATCCGGAATGGAACAATTATATCAAACTCTATAACAAATACTCTAAATCTTAATGCACACTGGACTCATGTCCTCCAGAAATTATGAAAGCGGCTCCAGTAGACTTTAGACTATCTTTGCTGCGCTAGTTAACCCACAACCTATAAAATGGAAAGTTCCTAACGGATAACGGTCACATAATAATAACCCCAATTCCAAAAAATAACAAAACATCACCAGAACTGGTAACCAACTATAGACCAATAGCATCCTTCCCACTTATTGTAAAAATCATGGAGGGATTAGTACATACCCAACTGATGGAATATCTTGACCAGTTCTCTCTCCTACACGAAACTCAATCCGGTTTCAGACCTCTGTTCAGTACTGAAACAGTAATTGCGGCTATTTTAGATAACCTACGTCTCTTGTTCAGCAAGGACCTCAATGTCCTAATCATGCAGTTCGACATGAGCTCCGCCTTTGATCTGGTGGACCAAGGGAAAACGCTACAATGCCTGGATTCTATTGGCATTGGGGAAGAGGTATTGAACTGGTGTGACACACTTATCCCTTACTCTAATCAGCAGAGGGACTAAATGTGTTGAATTCTGGCCTGTCGGCGTGGCCTCCTCAGGTTGGAGGAAGTCTTTTCAGGGTAGAACAGACCTAGGCGCCTGCCTAGTCTGCCAGGCCACACTGAGAGTACCTTATAAAGAGAAGACCACACAGGTAAGTCTTGTTACAAAAGAATGTTCTTGAGCTTTATTGAACCCGGGGGTCTGAATACCATCAGCCACCCGTATGTCATGGCAAAAATTATAAAATACAAAATAATTTGCAGTTGTCAGAATGGCTTGCTATGTGCCACATACAGTTCAATAACCCTGGACTTTCCAGTTTAAATACAGTCCTCTTCACCAGGGAAAAAGGCAAATGAAAATTATCAGGAAAATAAACCTTTCAAACGTTGCACACCTTGTGAACACAGCCAGAGTAATACAGGTTAAAAAGCTAGCACTGAATTTCTTAAATGTTTCAGCTTACCTAGCTGAGACACAGACAGGCTTGCAGAGAAGGCTTCACAGCTCGTTATAATCAGCTGGGCTTCCTGGCCGACGGAACACAGTAAGGCATTATATAAGCTGTGAACTTTACTTGGGTTTTTCCCACGGAGTTTTCACACTCCTACAGATAAAGTTCCTTGAATAAACAAAGCTCTACGGGCAGTCATACAGAGTAACGGAGAGATTTTCCTGCTCTTCTCCTAATCTCTGTCAGCTGGGCTTGGGTTACGGGAGACAGCACAAGCACAGCCTTGCTTCCTTCCCCTTAACAACTAACCTCCATGTCAGTGGGGAAATGGCTAGCTTCCAGCAATGGCTCAGCGACGTCCATAGCCTCTGCCTGCTCAGCAGCCTCTGGGGTGGAGTTGAGGTAGTCCTCTGTCATCTCCACGTCCTCACTGCTGCAGGCTGGAGGAGAGAGACTTCTCCCCTCATCTGCCTCCAAGTTCTGCTGTCTCTCCTGCCGCTGCCTGAGCTCGTTAGCCCCAGCTCCGTCCCGGCTTTCCCTGCTCTCCCTGCTCACCTTACTGAGATTCCATACTCTGTTTTTATGTTGGTTAAAGCCCCACCCCTCTCTCCTCAGAGCAGCTGTGTTAGGCAGTAAATCCCTAGGGAAATAATTCAGGTTTCTCCTAGGCTGGTAATGAGCATACCTTCCAGCCCTAGGACTCCACTTCTCCATAAGAGTCCTCTCAGGCTTTCTAGGGTACCTGTCCTGAGATGGCGCTCTCTGCTGGATGTACCTATGTTCCTGCCCCTCCTGCTCTACCTCACTGTCTGAGGGGTAGTCAGCCAAAACCAACTTTTACTTTTAACATGGTCAGCCCTTCTGACCAGGGACCGTGTTCTGCTTTTATCCCTTACAGGGACAAAAGCTGGCCACAGGTTTGTCACACTGGTTCCGAGGCTTCCTTAAGTCCCGTACTTATCAAGTACGTTTCAATTATGATCTCTCCGACTCTTGCAGCAATCCATCTGGCGTACCACAAAGCTCACCACTACAGCTGCCTAAAATCGGGACGCACTTTGCAGAATCAGGGCCTAAGTGCTTACAAACGGGGAAAGTGTTTCTGATGTTACAGTGGGTGATCATCTGGCATCCAGTGATCACTGCATGGTACAGTTTAATATTAAGATGGGTATAGAGAGGGCTCATTCAAAAGTAAAGGTTCTAGACTTTTACAAAACTAACTTTGTTCAGATGGGGATTACGTCAAGGAATTGTCTGGATGGAAACGTCTGGAAGGAGTAGAAATGCTGTGGGCAAAACTGAAAAGAGTTATTATAAGGGCGCCAAATCTTTTTGTGAAGCTAGTAAGTAAAAATAAGAGGAAAAAAAGGCCACTTTGGTTCTCAAAATTAGTAGCTGAGAAGGTATGGAATAAGAGGTTAGCTTTCATAAACTACAAAAGATCGCAGAAAGAGAAAGACAGGCAAAAATATCTGGAAAAGTTAAGAGAGGATGGTCGAGAAGTCAGGAAAGCAAAGATACAAAAGAAAAAATAGCTGACATGGTAAAATGGGGAAACAAAACATTTTTTAGATATATCAGTGATAAGAAGAAGTACAAAAGTGAAGGGGAGGCATATGTAGAAGCTGATAAAGTAAAGGCTGAATTGCTTAACAAATATTTCTGTTCTGTGTTCACAGCTGAAGATCTGGGAGCGGGACCGCAGAAGACAAATGCGAATAGGGACGGTGGAGTGGTAGACCCCAATTGATTTTCAGAGGGCTGTGTTCGTGAGGAGCTAGCTAAATTAAAGATAGACAAAGGAATGGGGACTGATGGTATATATCTGAGGGTGCTGAAGGAACTTAGGGAGGTTCTGGTAGCTCCGCTGACTGACCTTTACAATGATTCTCTAGAGCGGTAGCCAGAGGACTGGAGAAGGGCGGATGTGGTACCTCTAGACAAAAGTGGAAGTAAGGAAGAAGTAGGGAATTACAGGCTGGTAAGTCTGACTTCTGTGGTAAACAAATTAATGGAAACGCTTTTAAAACAGACAATGATGAAGTTTCTGGAATCCTGTGGATTACAGGACCAGAGGCAACATGGATTCACTAGAGGTAGGTCTTGTCAGACAAATCTGATCAATATCTTTGACTGGGTGACCAGAGAATTGGATAAAGGGAATGTGCTAGATGTGGTATTTAGATTTTAGCAAAGCCTTTGACAGTATACCACACAGACATCTAATAAATAAACCGAATGCTCTTGGGATGGGCCCCAAAGTGAAGAACTGCATCATGAACTGGTTAAGTAGAAGACGACAGAGGGTAGTGGTTAATGCTGATCGCTCTGAGGAAAGGGATGTTACCAGTGGTGTGCTTTAAGGTTCTGTTCTTGGGTCTGTGCTTTTTAAAATTTTTATAAGCGATATTGCTAAAGGTCTGTCAGGTAAAATTTGCCTTTCTGCGGATGATACCCAGATCTGCAATAGAGCAGACAAGCCAGATGGTGTGAATAACATGAAGAACTAGATAAGCTTGAAGAATGGTCTGAAATTTGGCAGCTAAAATTTAAAGCTAAGAAATGCAAGGTCATGCATTTGGGCTGCAAAAATCCGAAGGAATGGTACAGTTAAGGGGGTGAAGAACTTATGTGCACGACAGAAGAGCAGGACTTGGGTGTGACTGTATGTGATGATTTTAAGGTGATGAAACAGGTTGAAAAGGTGACGGCAAAAGCTAGAAGGATGCTAGGGTGATAAATCCTTTCAAGAAATTGTGAGTGCAAACTTGAACACATCTTCCCTTAGATTATTAAATAAAGTATAGGTTTCTACCTAGTTTTATTTTCTGTTACCTACTGATATGTTAATTGTTTACAATCTATGTTAACAAACTCGCTTAGCATAAGTAAAATTCATAAGTGTAAGCAAAATTACATTTCATAAAGAGACTGTCCCTGATGATACTGAAGCACATATCAATGAATCTCCCTAAAAGTGTTATTAAAAATATCTACAGATTTAAAAATATTCTGATCCAAATCATATGCCAAAATACAAAACTAAATGAAATATAACAAGGAAAGAAACACATTCCTCACAATTCAAAATCATGTGAGGAGATTGAGATTTTCAAATTATTTATTTACGACAATAGAATCAAATATGAGACTTGCAAAATAATAATTAGATTTAGTAAGCTGATGAACATAAATACTATCTTTATAAATAAAAACTATCTTTACATATATATTTTGCACAATATTAGGGGACATGCATCACTGTTTCTTTGGTGGTGCACTGTAAGCAGAGGCTGGCAGCTTGGTTTAACTTTTAGTTTGTGATTACTTATTCCAGACTAGATGAGAGTGTACTGTGTGTATAAAAGATATGTTTTCTGTTAGCACTGACTGTGTATGATCGATCTGTACTAATCTGGCTTGTTTAGTTTTACATTGAGTGTATTTATGTTCTAGTGCTCACTGCATTGTTTAAGATGCTGTCTTTTCCTAGGTACATTCATGATGAGATAGATACATTGCATGTTATTCAGCACTCTATCTACTAGAGTTCTGCTCTAATTATCACTGGCTTTTACAAAGCTACGGTAGAGGTTTCTACCATGGGCCAGCGACATAAATGCTCTAACACTCATAGAATTCCTATGAGCATCAGAGCATTTACCTCACCGGCCTTTAGTAGAAACCTCTACCACGGCTTTGTAAAAGGAGTCCTATGTATCACTAACTTACCTTTTAAATCTTATCACTATGATCTTCTAAATAAGACTTTTTTTTTCCTTTTCTGAATAATTTTTAAATATATTCTAGCATGTGGCAAAACAATTTAATTAGAAAATAAGTGCACCCAAAGTATAAACCTAGCTCTGTACACCATGCCAAAGTTCACCGAGTATGACTGTACAACAATGATTAAGCATGGTTCAGATTTCATAACCATCCTGCCCTTAGCTACTTTAAATGAACTACTAAACAGGAAACCCATTAATAGCAATCATGATAAAGGCTCTAATTATGTGTGCATCTGTCCACTTCAAAGTCTATTTTAATCGACAGTCACCAATCATTAGACAGCCAGAAGCACGCGTAAAGTTTAAGTTCGCCTGCCTCTGCTTTAAAGTACTAAATGGACTAGCCCCTAAATAAATAACTGACCTTTTCTCCTTCTCAGCCAACAGATACAAGAGAAGCTCACTTCGTCCCCCCCCCCCCAAAGTTAGAGGATGTAACCTGAAAAACACCATGAACACCTTCTCTCACATCAGGCAGCATTATGGGGTAAAGATCTAGATCAATTGCTTTCGCCCACTACATATGAGGAATTCAGGAAGCGCCTAAAAACACATCTGTTCCTGAAGTATCTAGACAGCTGACCCGTACATCTCGTTCTCCTCAATAACGGTTCTCTTGACCTATCAACCACTTGCTTTCCACCTCTTTTAAGTTCAATCAATTTGTACCTTCTTTTATTCTTTTGTAAACCGCATAGAACTTCACGGTACTGCGGTATATAAACTGTTATTATTATTATTATTTATGCAAGAAACTTAGTGTGTACTAAGGAGTTCACTTTTAGAACATACAACAGACTTCTCAAAATGGCTAAAAAGTATCCATTGGCCAAAAAAGTCCAAATAGCAATTTTGGAAAGGCAAAAAAAAACCCAAAAAACCAACCTATGCAATATTGCAGTTCATCCAAATATCAAGAGGGCATGTTGGGGATGGATAGGAGGCATGTTTTGGGTGAGACTATGGAAGGCTCAAAAACTGAATGTCCAACATTAATTGAACGGGAAGAAACATCCATGTCTTAGATTTAGGACATCCTAAGTTAGACCTGTTTCAAACAAATCCAGGGTAAAATTATATATATATATATATACACATATACATATACATATATGATAGATAGCTAGATAGATAGAGATAGATAGATATAGTATACTCTTGATTGAGCAATTGACCACTGCAGGGATTAAGGCATGACCCCCTCCATAATTCCCCAGTGGCTACTGTCCCATTCCCTCCACCCTAAAAGTGAAATTGGGAAAGGAATAGCAGGCTCTATGCCAGCCTCAAGTATTATAGGCATTCTGTTCAAAGAAGGAAGCAAGTGTGAGAAGTAGCGTGGAGGGGCATAATAAAAAGACCTTTTTGGGCCTAAGTCGCTAGTCGCTCAAAGTTGGACATGGAAAAAGCCCATTTTTGAAAATACGTCCAAAATATTTTTTTTCAAAAATTGTCTAACTGTACGTCCAGCCATCAGATCGTCCAGACCGCTAAGTCATCTATCTTTATACCCCATTTATGTTCAAAAATTCATCCAAATAAAAAACGCCTAGAAAAAGATCTTTTGGACATGGGTGGGGCCACCCAAACATTGCACCAGAGTAGTGGGGTGAACTTCATAAAAAGGGCGGCACATACACATCTCATAACAACCTTAAAGGTCATGGTGATCTCCCCAAAACATCCCCCAGAACCTACTAGACCCATGTGTCTACCACCCCAATAGCCCTTATGGCTGCAGGTGCCACTTATATGGCAGTACATAAGGGTTTTGAGGGGTGCACGTTTCACCATGCATGTAGTGATTAGAGTGGCTTATGGGCCTGGGTCCTCCTCTCCATAGTTCACTAGCCCACCCCCCAGACCACGTAAGCCATCTGTGTGCAGCTCCACTAGGCTTTGCTATGCCAGGCTGCCAGGTGCTGATGTTCTGGAGGCAAATATGTGACGTTTTTATTACAAATGTTATGGCAGGGGGGGGTCAGTGATCACTGGGGGAGTGTATAGGGGTCTTTACTTTGTTCCTGCAGTGGTTATCTGGTCACTTTGGATATCTTCTTGTGACTTAGACCTGATTTTAGATGGCCTAAGTCACAACATCCAAGTTCCGTCTAGGTAGTGTTGTTAAACTTTCGGTTATAAATGCAGTACAACTAAGTCTAGGACAGCCCCTTGTTTCGCCCAAATCTCATCCTCACCACTCCTCCTAAAATGCCCCTTTTAGCTCTGGGCGTACTGCAGCATTGTGAAGGCCTAAGTTGTTTTTAGATACGTCTAAAGCCCGGTTCCATTATCGGCTGTTGGATGACTTGTCTCACTGATCGTCTAAGTGCCGATTTAGGCCGGTTTATAGACATATTTCCATTTGATTATGAGCCCCCTAGTATTTAGTGCAGTGGACTTGAAGTCAAAGGACACCAATGCAACTCCTACTTTAATTTTCTTTTTTCTTAAATTATTAGCTCTCCAAAATCAAACATATTGTACTTAAATATATAAGCCATCTGCAAGCCTGAAGGCTATCGAAGTAATGAACATTCAGGTACAGTAGGTATTTTTGAGTTGATGGTGGACTCACAATTACAAAATAAGTTAACGTGGGATTTGACCTGGGATCCTCTGGGACTACTAGACTACAACTCTGTTCTGCCTGGGCATTGGTGTATCCATTTTTCTCAAAATGGTATCAGAGAGACAAGACATTCTTAGCACAAAAATGTCTTGAAGCCATTTTTGAACAGAAAATCTGGACATTTTTCCTATTTGAGAAAGGCTGTAAGATCGACATTTTTTCTGAGACATTACGAGCAGGACATCTCAATTCTGACAAATGATTTTTTTTTAAATGCTCCTCAAAGGCCCTGATTCTGCAAAGTGCATCCCGATTGTAGGCAGCTGTAGGCATTCTACAACTGTCTAATCAGCCAATTGGGAGGCACATTTAAAAAAAAAATGCTCCCCAGGCAGGCCGCCTATATTGAAGGTGCCTCCGGGAGCCTAGGGGGGACCCATAAGCCCATCTAAGCTTGCCTAAGGCTAGGCAGTAGCCTTAGGCAAATCAAGGTGGCCCTGTGCATCTCCCTAGCAGAGCGGGAGACACTTATAATGTAAGCTAGCAAAATGCTGGCCTACATGGTAAGTAGATGCAGCTGCTATACTTTATTGCGGCAAGGGATCTCCCTGCTGCAATTAGTATAGCGTCCGCAGCTACAGCTGCCAGTCTCCCCAACCCCCCCGAAGTTCACGGCAGGAGGGTGCACAACCCCTCCTGCCGAAAGAACCCGCCCCTCCCAAAGATCGCCGGCAGGAGGTTACCCAAACCCTCCTGCCAGACCCACCCAATGACCCCCCCCTCAAACAAAATGCCCTTCCTGGACACCCCCAACAGCCTCCCCAAAAGATTGCCGGCAGGAGGGTGCCCAACCCCTCCTGCCGGACCCCCCCAATGAACCTCTCCACCCCAGAACCCCCCTCAAGCTTACCGCCAAGTTGGCCAGACGGATCTTCGCACCATCCGGCCACAGGCCCTCCTATCCCCTGCCCAACCCACAGGATCCTGATTGGCCCAAGCGCCTAAGGCCCCTCCCGCTATAGGATAACTGTTGGATAAGACAAAGATGCCTTTAAAAAATGTGAAAGCAAACAATTGAGTAAAAACCAGCAGAAATCCAACCATAACGGGAAAAAAAAAAAATCCACAATTGTTTTGTCTCAGGTTTACACATGTATTTTTTTCTGTAATTTCATTATCTGCCAAAGAAAACTGACTTGCAACTTTTTTGTATTTATTACTCAAGCTCTCCCTTAGTTTGTCACTATAAAGATTTGTAACCAAATTTTCAAAACACATAAAATTTTTCTAAGCTTACTACAGTATGCATCTTGAAATGAGTCAGTTTTGCGAAAAAAAATTTTTCATATATATATATATATATATATATATATATATATATATATATATATTATATTGGGATTTTTTGACCTAACAACCATATCCCCCAAACTCAAAATAACTCATATTCTAAAGCAATTAAAATAATAAAGGGTTTCTTTTACAAAGCCACGCTAGGGCCTTAACGCGTGGAATAGCGCGTGCTAAATTGCCGCATGTGCTAGCCGCTACCGCCTCCTTTGGAGCAGGCAGTAGATTTCTGGCTAGCACACGCTAATCTGGTGCGTGCATTAAAACCGCTAGCGCAGCTTTGTAAAAGAAGTCCAAAATGTGTTCTCTCCTACAAAAGACCATAACTTGGCAACTGATATAATCTCTTTCAAATTGTTCAGATTAAGATTAAAGATCACATTGTTCCTCTATTCCCACAACTAGTATGCATGGTAAAGTGATCAGCCCCCAACTTGTATATGTTGCATCTTTAACATTTGCTTTGCTTTCTATGCATGTGATTAAATGTAACATTTTGAAATCCCAAAGTTCTGAGAAAAGCATAAATCCTTGTCTCACAGCTGCTGTTTGACTCTGGAAACACATGCATTTTCTTTGTAAGCATCTACCATCAAAACCCCCCAGAGGACTTGAAGTACAGAGCACCTGCATCTCTTCATTTAGCTCCAATAACAGAGTTTAAACTTCAAAATGACAAAAATAGATGCTGTATTCAGCTGTATGGACATTTTACCCTTAATTCCCGTGAACAAAAATGCTAAGAGCATGAAATCACTCATGTAAGCTCTGTCATCGGAAGGATAAGATTTTTTGCACTGGAAGCCCAGCGGGAACCTGAGAGAAAAACTGGCAACAATTTCAGATAAAGTATATAGTGAAATCCTCTGAGACAGCGGAGGAAATGTAACAAGAAATGGATACATGTTTTACACATTTATAAATGTGAAATTGTCTATAATTATTACAATACTTACTGACCACACTGGTTTGTCATGAAAATCAATTCTAAAATATTAATGTTGATAAATGTTAAATTTCTTAATACCACTATAAACATGTCCTTAAGTTCAAACTACAAACTTGTAAAGCATCTGTACTTGTGGTAAGTCTTCAGAACTTTATTAGAATCCCAATTAATAAAAGATAGTATAGCAAAAAAAAAAAAAAAAGAATTACCCAAGACGAAGAAATAATTTAATTTTAAAATCTATTAGGGGTCTTTTTACTAAACTGTTGTAAGCATTAATAACACATGCTTACCGCAGATTAAAATGAACTATCTTGGGGTGGACCCAGGTCTCCTTTGGTAGTTTATTGTATGTGCACGTGCTACCCACATGCGAAAAAATAAATATTTTGGCATGTTTGGAGGTGGAGAGTGGGCATGGCTATGCTAATGGATTAGCGTGGGACACTGCTGATTGCTAGCTAATTAGCATGTGAGCCCTTACCGCCTGCAAAATAGATGGCATTAAGGGCAACAATGCTAATGGCCAAACACAATGGAGCAATTAGCAATTAGAAAAATCTGCCTTTGACCAACAGCATTAAAAAGAGGTCTTAGCCAGCATGAAAGACTAGTGTTGGCTACCGCAGATCACTTGTTATCACTGCTTGATAAAAGGGCCCCTTAGTTTTCATTGAGCTTCCTTAAAATGCTATTTCTCTATTAGCCAAAGAAATATTGAAATAGGGAAAAATAAAGGCAGATAAAAACCACACGGCCATCTACTATCCCTTCCTCTGCTGTAGAGATCCAATGTTGTTGTCCCAAGTAGAAAATGGCACGGGGAAAAAAATTTGTCCCCGTCACTGCGATCACTGTCCCCGCTCCATCCCCTTGACCACTGTCCAGTGTTCAACTGCCGGTCCGTGGATCGGTGCCGGTCCACAAAATACTTATTTTATTTCCACCGGTCCACAGGTGTCAAAAGGTTGAAGAACACTGCTCTAAAGTATACATATTGAGATTTTTAATCTGACCCTATGAGCTTTATTATGATGACCACCAACCATTTTAGTAGCCGTCTTCTAGACCAGGGGTAGGTAATTCCGATCTTTGAGAGCCATAGCCAGGTCAGGTTGTCAGGATATCCACAATAAATATGCACGAGATAGATTTGCAACTCAAGGAGGCAGTGCATGCAAATCCATCTCATACATATTCATTGTGGAGATCCTGAAAACTTGACCTGGCTACAGCTCTCGAGGACCGGAATTGCCTACCCCTGTTCTAGACTAACTCCATCCTGTTTATATCTTTTTGAAGATGTGGTTTCCAGAACTGTATATAATATTCTAAATTAGGTCTCACCAGAGTCTTATACAGGGAAACTAAAGAATGTGGCACTAAAGTTATTGGCAGATGGATGTGTGTAGAGATAATTTCAAATTAGAACACTAAGAGGCATTTTTATATTAAGATTTTTTATATTAGAATTTTAAAATTGTGAATGAAATAAATAGTGGATAAAAACTGATTAGATTAATGAATAAAAGGAAGGAGGATAGTAATAAAATTAATTTAGTAATAAAAATTAATTAATTATTTGGTAGGGAGGTGGATTTCAAGTCTGTGATGTTAAAAGGAATGCAAGAAAAGATGGTTTCTCTTTCTTGAAGAAATCCCAAATATGGGAAGATTTTGCTCCGTTATCTGAGGCTTGTCCCCACATATAAAATCTATAGTGAGGATTTGAATTTAATTGTTCTAGGATCTTAATCTACAGTCCACAGTCCGGTTTGATTGTTTAATGGTTCTTAATATATATATATTTATTCCACAGAATAACCATTTATTTTGATTTTGTTGTACTACTAAAGTTATTAGGACATAAAAGTAAATATGATCACGCTTCCCCCTCTTTTTACAGCATCATTGGCTGCCAGTCCTTTATAGAATTAGATTTAAAATCTTAGTTTATACTTCAGAACCTACTTACTTACAATCCCTGACCATTCCATACACCTTGGATGAGTATAAAATCCAAACTAAGTTATTAGAGTACCATTTCCAGCAGCGGGGTTATCCTATGAGATCCATTAGATTGGCTTTTTTGAGAGCGCACTTTGCGCAGCGTGAACTATTACTGCAGGAAAAGGATAGAGGGGTTGAGAACGAGCAGGACGGTCTTATATACATTGTCCCGTATTCTCCGGCAACTGGACAATTCATTCAGATCATGAAGAAGTATTGGTATGTCCTGAGCCTGTATCCTCCCTTACAGCAGTTTCCAATGGTGGCATTTAATAAGGGTAGGATGTTGCTCTGCATTTCATATTCTGCTCTTTTCACTGGTTTTCAGCATTATATCTGCTTAATTTCTCTTCTCATCCCTGTTTCTTACTAAAAACAAACAAACAAAAAAAAAAAAAAAACAACCCCCATAAAAAATAAACCCTTCTCTTTCCTCTGTGAAATCTTATTTCCTCTTCTTCTTCATAGGAATAAGGGTAAGACTTTGTTAACTCTAATTAAATCCTGGTGCCTTTGGCTCAGGGTGACTAAAGTAGGGAAAATCCTGTTATAAATCCTGTGTTTTAGGGTAGCCACTGATTTGTTATAGAACCTGCATTTTTGTTTAAAATACTGTGTTTTAGGTGGTATAGAGCCTGTATTTCTGACTTACTAGTTTTTAGCCATTGTGTCTGCTGAGATTAGGTGAGAAGGGAGGGGCTCTGATTTACTTCTAAGGTTAACTGCATTATCTTTGGAACAGTGCTGTGAACAAGGCTGCCCTGTGAACTTCAATAATATAAGTTGATCTGCATTTCATATTCTGCTCTTTTCACTGGTTTTCAGCATTATATCTGCTTAATTTCTCTTCTCATCCCTGTTTCTTACTAACAAAAAAAAAAAAAGGCACAAAAAAATAAACCCTTCTCTTTCCTCTGTTAAATCTTATTTCCACTTTCCCTTTCTCTTCATAGGAATAAGGGTAAGACTTATAGCCCCACCAACTCCAGGGACCACTATTCATATATAGAGACCCATATAATCAGGACTACTCAAATCAAGTCACTTCACAACCAATCAAGATGACCTTTATTCTATGTAATCACTGTAGTACTTTAATTCCAAGACATGCTATTTGGAGGCTTAAGGCTTGCCCCATCTGTCTTCAACTTGCTAGTATTAAGGAGGAGCTCTGCAAACTTAAACAGGAATTGAATACAATTAAAGCAGCTTCCATCACTCCACAAAATCATACCAACTTACCACCTCTACCTCAAAGAATAAAACAGTCCAGGAATAAATGGGTCACAGTAGGCTCAGGAAGACTGCGACATGTAACACAGAAACATCCACCTTCACTAATATTACCTCTACAGAATTCCTCCGCTCCTCTAGTGCACTGCAATACTCAAGATAACAGAAGGGAGGTGGGACTGGAACCAATGAAGGTAACTCAAGAGAACAAGCGCACCCTAAGCACAACTAAAAAAGCCAAAAACAGAAAACTATTACTGTTGGGGGATTCCATCATCCAGAGGTATTAACCTTGGAACACAGGGCGAGGAGACCAAAATAGTGAAATGTTTTCCAGGATCCTCAGCTACCAGGAGTTCCAGGCAAATACTGACTATAATTAAGGAAGAAACTAAGGATTTTAACACTGATGTTGTTATCCATCTGGGAACAAATGACCTGGACAACAACTCCACACTTGCAGCACAGAAAGCTTTTCAGGAGCTTGGTGAGGACGTGAAACCTTTTGTAAAGACTTTAGCTTTTTCTGAAATACTGCCTGCATATGGAAAGGGAGAGCAAAGAGTGAAAAACACAGAGGACTTTAATAGATGGCTCAAAGCCTGGTGTCATCAAGAAGGCTTCAGCTACATAGGAGGATGGGGAAATACATGGAAGGACAAGAAGCTATATTGCACTGATGGGCTACATATTACTACAGCAGGAAAAAGGAACCTTGCAGAGAAATTTAGACAATATTTTCCTAGGCAATTAAACTAGAAGGTGGGGGTGGTGTATGTACGAAGGACAATTATAGAGACCACCCCCGGCAAAAGAAAAGATGTGATAGTAGTAAAGACTGCAACATAAGCAATATCAGCAACTTATTTCTTAATATTGCAACGGAAAGTGAAACGACACAAAAATCCATACGAAAAAGGAGATTATCGCTGCAAAAATAGCTGGAAAGCGATGACCACAAATGCTCACAGTCTAAGCAACAAAGTTCATGATCTGCAAGCCCTGATGTTAGAGGCAGATCTAGATATTGTCGCTATCACAGAGACATGGTTCACTGAATCACATGGATGGGATGCACACATACCGGGATATAATCTTTTTAGGAAGGACAGAGATGGTCATAAAGGTGGAGGAGTAGCTCTCTATGTAAAGATCAATATCCAAGCGACCGAAATGCAAGGGACCTGGGGAGAGGAAGAAGCGATATGGATTGCTCTGAAAAGAGAAGATGGAACTTCTATCTAGGTGGGTGTAGTCTACAGACCTCCGACTCAATCGCAGCAAATTGATAAGGATCTGATTGTGGATATCCAAAAGTTTGGAAGGAAAGAGGAGATTCTGCTGTTGGGAGATTTCAACCTGCCGGATGCGGACTGAAATGTTCCGTCTGCAGAATCGGAAAAAAGTAGGGAGATAGTGGATGCCTTTCAAGAGGCTCTGCTCAGACAAATGGTGACGGAACCCACAAGGGAAAAAGCGATATTGGATCTGGTCCTCACAAATGGAGAGAGTATCTCTAATGTTCAAGTGGGTGCTCACCTGGGAAGTAGCGATCATCAAACGGTTTGGTTTGATATAACGGCTAAAGTGGAGAGCGGCCGCACGATACTTAAAGTCCTAGATTTCAAACTTACGGACTTTAATGCAATGGGAAAGTACCTGAAGAAAGAGCTGTTAGGATGGGAGGACATAAGAGAAGTGGAAAGACAGAGGTCTAAGCTAAAAGGAGCGATAAAAATGGCTATGGACCTTTATGTGAAGAAAATCAATAAAAACAAGAGAAAAAGGAAGCCGATATGGTCTCCAACCTAGTGGCTGAGAAAATAAAGGCGAAAGAGTTGGCGTTCATGAAATATTAAAAAAAACCCAAGAAAAGGAGAGCAGAAAGGACTACAGGGTTAAACTGAATGAAGCCAAGAGAGAGATACGTTTGGCGAAGGCAAATGGCTAAAAATGTAAAAAAGGGAGATAAAAATTTTTTCAGATATATTAGTGAAAGGAGGAAGATAAAAAATGGAATTGCTAGGCTAAAAGATGCTGGGAACCAATATGTGGAGAGTGATGAGGAGAAAGCAAATGTGCTAAACAAATACTTCTGTTCTGTGTTTACAGAAGAAAATCCTGGAGAAGGACCGAGATTGTCTGGCAAAGTTACACGAGAATATGGAGTAGATTCTGCGCCGTTCACGGAGGAGGGTGTTTATGAGCAACTTGAAAAACTGAAGGTGGACAAAGCGATGGGACCAGACGGGATTCATCCCAGGATACTAAGGAAGCTCAGAGAGGTTCTGGCGAGTCCTATTAAAGACTTGTTCAACAAATCTCTGGAGACAGGAGTGATTCCTGGGGATTGGAGGAGAGCGGATGTGGTCCCTATTCATGGTCACAGGGATGAAGCAGGAAACTACAGGCCGGTGAGCCTCACTTCAGTTGTTGGAAAAATAATGGAAGTGTTGCTGAAAGAAAGGATAGTGTACTTCCTTGAATCTAATGGGTTACAGGATCCGAGGCAACATGGCTTTACAAAAGGTCAATCGTGCCAAACGAACCTGATTGAATTTTTTGATTGGGTGACCAGAGAGCTGGATCGAGGACATATGCTAGATGTAATTTACTTGGATTTCAGCAAAGCCTTTGATACAGTTCCTCATAGGAGGCTGTTAAACAAACTTGAAGGGCTGAAGTTAGGACCCAAAGTGGTGAACTGGGTCAGAAACTGGCTGTCGGACATACGCCAAGGGTGGTGGTTAATGGAAGTCGCTCGAAGGAAGGAAAGGTGACTAGTGGAGTCCCTCAGGGTTCAGTGCTGGGGCCAATCTTGTTCAATATGTTTGTGAGTGACATTGCTTAAGGGTTAGAAGGAAAAGTGTGCCTTTTTGTAGATGATACCAAGATTTGTAACAGAGTAGACACCGAAGAGGGAGTGGAAAATATGAAAAAGGATCTGCAAAAATTAGAGGAATGGTCTAATGCCTGGCAATTAAAATTCAATGCAAAGAAATGCAGAGTAATGCATTTGGGGATTAATAATAGGAAGGAACCGTATATGCTGGGAGGAGAGAAGCTGATATGCATGGACGGGGAGAGGGACCTTGGGGTTATAGTGTCCGAAGATCTAAAGGCGAAAAAACAGTGTGACAAGGCAGTGGCTGCTGCCGGAAGGATGCTGGGCTGTATAAAGAGAGGCGTAGTCAGTAGAAGGAAGAAGGTGTTGATGCCCCTGTATAGGTCATTGTAAGGCCCCACTTGGAGTATTGTGTTCAGTTTTGGAGACCGTATCTGGCGAAGGATGTAAGAAGACTTGAGGCGGTCCAGAGGAGGGCGACAAAAATGATAGGAGACTTACGCCAGAAGATGTATGAGGAGAGACTGGAAGCCCTGAATATGTATACCCTAGAGGAAAGGAGAGACAGGGGAGATATGATTCAGATGTTCAAATACTTGAAGGGTATTAATGTAGAACAAAAACTTTTCCAGAGAAAGGAAAATGGTAAAACCAGAGGACATAATTTGAGGTTGAGGGGTGGTAGATTCAGGAGCAATGTTAGGAAGTTCTACTTTACAGAGAGGGTGGTGGATGCCTGGAATGCGCTCCCGAGAGAGGTGGTGGAGAGTAAAACTGTGACTGAGTTCAAAGAAGCGTAGGATGAACACAGAAGATTTAGAATCAGAAAATAATATTAAATATTGAACTAGGCCAGTACTGGGCAGACTTGCACGGTCTGTGTCTGTGTATGGCCGTTTGGTGGAGGATGGGCTGGGGAGGGCTTCAATGGCTGGGAGGGTGTAGATGGGCTGGAGTAAGTCTTAACAGAGATTTCAGCAGTTGGAACCCAAGCACAGTACCGGGTAAAGCTTTGGATTCTTGCCCAGAAATAGCTAAGAAGAAAAAAAAAAAAAATTTAAATTGAATCAGGTTGGGCAGACTAGATGGACTATTCGGGTCTTTATCTGACGTCATCTACTATGTTACTATAAGTATAGTGTTAGTAGCGATGATGAGACTTAACTGCACACCAGGTGCGGTCGGTGTCAATGGTGTAACCATAGGGGGTAACACTTGGGCAGTTCCTAACAAAGGATATACTATTAGAGTGAAGAATAATACAAATTGTAATACTGCCGGGGTAATATATGCAATTGCTTGCCCCTGCAGACTGGTGTACATAGGACGTACCAATAGAATGGTGAAGATCAGGCTAAATGAGCATAAGTCCCGTATATTCACCCAAAATGAGCAAGCACCCTTGGTACAACATTGAATGTATAAAGTGTATACAGTGGAAGAGATTGAGTGGCGAGTGATCGAGACAGTAGGGAGAGGGTTGGAGGGTAACATGGAACAAGTTCTAATTTTAAAGAACAGGGTTGGATTCACAGGTTGAATACGGTGGCTCCTAACGGCCTCAATTGTGAGGTCGAGTGGACCACGTTGATTTAGCTCCTCCTTTGGACTGTGCGGGGAGTCAGCTGTTTGTAGTATTGCTATAAGTAGATTGATTAGGTACGCCGCCGGCATCTTGCTAATTAATTTTGAGTAAGGTGGAGAACACAGTGGCTCTGGTAAGCATGGTTATGAGTTTAAGAGTAGGAGATTATTTAGGAGTTTGATATGGGAATGTTTTAGATGTTAACATATATTGAGGTTTTTCTATGTTTTACAGGAAGATCCTTGAAAAAGCACATTTGTTGCGAAACATGTCGGATCAAGTACCCCAGTAGCGCAAGAATGATGACTTTAAGTTAAGTAAATGCATTAAGAGATTATTTATATATTTTTATATGAAAATTCCTAAATAAATTATACCAATGAAAAAATTAGAAAGAACAAAGAAAAAAAGGAAAAAAAAGAATGTAGGCCAATGAGGATATAGGATACACAGATATCCCCACCGAATACATGCTAATATCAAAGGTGGAGGAGGTGTACCTGAGGCCACATTTGTTTATACAATATATTGAATGCATCACAAAAATATGTTAAAGACTTACAGTACACTAGGAAGAGTACAGCTGGAGGATGGGTGTAATAGTTGGTTGTTAATCTGAATCCCAACCATAAAAGTGCAGTGATAAATAGTGCCATCTTGGACAGAAGTGCATAGTGCTTTAGTAACAGCCACTATTTTTATTTCAATAAAATAAAATGGACAATATTAAGAAACAAAACCAATAATAGGCTCAAACACATTTTTATTGAGCAAAACAAATAATAATACTATAATGTATCCTTGTGAATAGATTATGGCTATATCCTTCAAGGAGCTCTCAGTAGACTAATTAACAAACTTGTTGCATCAGGAATCAATGTCCAAACATAACAGGATATAAAGGTGTAGACTCCATGGTGCATGAAAGCCTTGCTAATCTCCTCAAAGGAGGCAATTTTAAATGGGTCACTAATGTTACCAAGGCTATCATTATAAACCTTGGCATCTTATCCTGCTTGAACATAAAAGTAGATGCAATCTGTTATTCAATTATATAGCTCAGTTTCACTATAGCAATACCATACCTGTTCAGGTCAAAGGAAAAAAAAGTTAGACGAACCTTCTATGAGTTTTGACCCACTCCAAAAAATGCAATGGCTTTCTTCATATCTCTTCTTTTCTTTGGTTTATTTATCTTTACACATCCAGGGGGGTGGGGGGTTGGAGGGAGGGGAATAAATATTGATAGTGATATTTGGGTAACTTTATTCTTTATTTGTATTGTATATTAGGATATATTATGATATCATTATATACAGGAAAATTAAATTATTGAATGATATTTATGTTACCTGTATAGATAATAGTGTAATATGTGGAATATCTTTTGTTCTTTCATTTGTATGACACTTGTTTTTGATTAAAAATCAATAAAGAATTAAAAAAAAAAAAAAAAAAATTGTGCACAAAGCATTTAATTCTATGAATATGTGGAAAGGATCAAATCAAGTTAACATGTTATCCTATGAATGAACATATATCAAAGTCACTTGGAGGGGCATAATCAAAATAAATGACTAACTCCGTTTTGGCCTAACTCACAAGTCATCCAAAGTTGGACACGGGAAAATACGTCCAGCATTTTTTTTTTTTAATCGTCCAACTAAAAGTTCAGTTTTCTGATCATCCAGACCGCTAAGTCGTCCATCTTTATACCCCATTTTCATCCAAAAATTCATCCAAGTCAACCTTCCCCACCCCACCCCCCCTTTGAGAGGACAGACCAGGATCCTTGATTTGAAGTCCCTAAATATCAGTTTGAGAGACAAGACTAGAGGCATCAGTTGTCAGAACAATTTGATGAGGTCGAATTTAAACAAAGAACCAAAGGCCAGTTTGGAATGAAATAATCACTAAGACTAGAAGTTTCTGAATCCTCTTCTGGCACAAATATGTTCTATCAGTGCATAAGTGGCTAGGATGTTAAGGTCCATTGGGCAATTCTCATCTAGAGAGGTCTTATGGGAGCAAGCCCAAGGAGAGGGGGGTGCAGCCGGTACATCGCTCCAGGTCCTATGAAGTTCAAGGGGCCCAATGAAGCCCAAGAAACATCACGAAAACCGAAACGTCGTTGTCTCAAGAAGGAGACGTCCTTACAAACTAAGACAAAGAACAGTGCAAGAACTTTCGCGTATAAGATCGCGAAGGGTTGAATGATAAAATACTTTTGAATGACATAATACAGTGTATTCAAGATTCAACAAACAAAATCTTGTGAAAAAGTGACTATCAATGAGTGTTCTCACATGTTCATTCCTAGCTTCAAACTTATTGCTCAGATTAGTCCTTCTTGCTTTCCCACCAAATCCCGGGAAGAATAAGAAAACAGGACACGAGCCACCCCGATTCATCGTGGACTGCAAAGAAGACTTTACAGGACAGCGAAGGAAGAAATAATTCCACAGGTAAAGTTCCCTGTAAATGCTGTAATTGTAGCAAAAAAAACCACTGACATCATGTGCCTTTTTGTCTACGTTATCGAGAGATTCAAGACTATAAATGGCGGAAAGACAATAGCAATATTGTCCTAACTTTAGAACCCACATACCTTCATTGTACCAGGGCCCAGATTTTCTCTCGGTGGCCCTGTATGGGAGTAACACAAATTGTTGAAACAATATCACCCAACATTCTCCACTTCTGCCATGTAAATGTCTGTTGACTTCATAATATTTTCAAAATTGCCATAGCTCATATAGACCAGATCCTTCGTACAGTCTGACAGTGCTCAAAACAAAATATGTGTGTCTCTTCAGAGGTTTCTGAGCAGTCTCATGGAAAAAGATAAATGCACCACCTATAAGTAGATGGCTTCCCAGTCTATGGTATAAACATGAAATGGAATAGCTGGCATCACAATTTAAGAAGAGAGTGGGATAAAGATTTGGACTCCTTTCTTGAGAGTGATAACACATATGGAAGCTAAAAATAATGGTTAAATTGCACCTTAACCTAGGAAGCCTGTCAATGTCGTGACCACAGGTGACCTTTTATTATTTCTGTTATTGCTTTTGTTCTGGCATACAGAAATTAGTATGAACATTAACTGGAGGTTGAATGAAAACATGATATAATAAGGAAGATATTTTTTTTTTATAAAGTTGATTACAGAAAAGTAGAAATATACTATTACATTTACATATTATTGGAGAATACTCCTTGACCTAAGATGGTTATATATTTCTTAAGAGTTGTGATAAAATGTGAACATCTCTAAATAAAAGGAGTGTTTGAAATATATTGCTCTGCCTCGCTCACACACAAATTTCTTCAAGCCACTCACCCATAAGCAAATACCCCACAAATATATCCCTATATATCACAAAGAGCTATACTCCAACTAGAGAGGTATGTGGGGACAGAAATCTCACCCGCCCCCGCGAGGAATCCCACTCGTCCCCGCCAGAAACCCACCTGTCCCCACAAGGAATCCCACCCGTCCCCACCTGCTCCCACTAGGAATCCCCTCCATTCCCCCATAAAAGTTACCTGTCCCTATAAAAAGCAGCAATTACTTCTGGCAGTTTTGATTTTTTTTTTAAGTCTTAGTTTATTTAAACCAACAATAAAATACAATATAAACAAATAACAATGAATAGAAATAAGAGACATCACCGGAAGGAATTAGAATAGACATTAGGTTGTGTGACAAAGTAAGACTGCAGGGTTCCATACTTAAATTACTTTTCAAGTCACTCAGTTTCTCAGTGCATATGAATGGATTATTAATTTATAATTTAAAGACCTGTCTAAACACTGCAGCACCTGAAAAATTCAGATCAATTAATGCATAGCTACAATGAATGGTCAACACACAAGCCTCACATATGCATTAGGTAAGAACACCCCTCCCCCTAAGCAGTCTCTAAGCATAAGCTGGAAAAAAGGGAAATAAACATGGGTTTAAAAGGAATAAGAGAGGGGTGGGTGTGTTGGGACTGATATATGAATAGTGTAGTAGCAAACCACATAGCAAACGTGGTGAATTTCAAAGTCAAATAAGATTTTTACAATATTTTTACGCAATAACCAGAGCAGACTTTTAAACTACAGTCTGCGTTAGAGGTCTGCAAGGGAAAGGGGATAGGACTCACCGCAATCTCAAATTAAACAGGCTTCCAGTCTCCTTGGGTCTCTCTCAAAAGGCTTCCTTCAAGTCCACTCTCCTCTCTTGAGTTTCTCAGTCGGGGCCTTTGGAGGGATCGGGTGGCTAACTAAATACAAGCTGTCTTCCAGCTCTACCCTCGCATGTGACCCCTCCCAACCAATCAACAGCAAGGCTCTGTGTGTGATGTGTGCATACATGCTGAGCTCACTGCTCAGCATGACTGTTCCTGCTACGGCGCTGGATCTGGACCAGTCTCTTCATGAAATTTTCAATTGTGGATCAATTGAGCATTAGGTAGGCCTCAAGAACCCCAGTTCTATCCCTGTGGGAGTCCCGTGGGCCTTGGAGGGGTCCCCATGGGAGTCCCTTAGAATTCAGGGGGATCCCCATGGGAGTCCCTTATAGCTGGGGGGATCCCCGTGGGTACCCACGGGATTCCTGCGATCCCTGTTCAGACCGCTAACTTTAACATACCTGGTTCCATATTCTCAAACATAGTGTAGTGACTTTTTGACTTTCTGTATTGCTATATCTCCTAAGCAGACTTCACCAGCTTCCTGCTCTTTGGAGCACAACATCCCAAACACCTCAGACCCCACAAACCCCCTAATTCTATAAAATTGTACACATTTTTAATCTTAGTACTCAAAGCAGCACAATATGGAATAATGTCAGTTGCATGCACAAATAGCATAATTAGTTGCTAATTGACATTAACATAGAAACATGATGGCCTATCTAGTCTGCCAATCCAAAGTAACCATTATCTCTTTCTCTCTCTGAGAGATCCCATGTGCCTATCTCAGGCCCTTTTGAATTCGGACACAGACTCTGTCTCCACCACCTCTTCTGGGAGACTGTTCCATGCATCTACCACCCTTTCTGTAAAAAAGTATTTCCTTAGATTACTCCGGAGCCTATCATCTCTTAACTTCATCCTATGCCATCTCATTGCAGAGTTTCCTTTCAAATGAAAGAGACTCAACTTAAGCGCATTTATATTATGTAAGTATTTAAATGTCTCTATCATATCTCCCCTCTCCCGCCTTTCCTCCAAAGATTGAGATCTTTAAGCCTGTCCTCATACGCCTTATGATGAAGACCACATACCATTTTAGTAGCCTTCCTCTGGACCGACTCCATCCTTTTTATATCTATTTGAAGGTGCGGCCTCCAGAATTGTGCACAGTATTGTGGACACTTGGAATGCGCTACCGGAGGAAGTGATCAGGCAGAGTACGGTACAGGGATTCAAACAGGGTTTGGACGGATTCCTGAGGGATAAAGGGATCGTGGGATACTGAGAGAAGTGCTGGGATGTAACACAAGTATAGAAAGCTTAACAGGTAATAAGTATAGTATAGAAAGCCAACCAGGTTGTGCATGTGCGAGACCGGAGGGCTAGGACTTCGATGGAAAAATAGGACTTCAATGAGAAACCAAGGTGGCAAGGGGGCCCCTTCTGGTGATTCAGACAGGTCGTGACCTGTTGGGCCGCCGCGGGGGAGGACTGCCGGGCGGGATGGACCTATGGTCTGACCCGGCGGAGGCACTGCTTATGTTCTTATGTTCTTAGGTCTCACCAAGACTTATACAGGGGCATCAATACCTCCTTTTTCCTACTAGCCATACCTCTCCCTATGCAAAATAGCATCCTTCTAGCTTTCGGCGTCACCTTTTCAACTTGTTTGGCCACCTTAAGATCATCAAATAAAATCACACCCAAGTCCTTTTCTTCTGTCGTGCACATAAGTTCTTCACTCCCTAATCTATACAATTCCCTCGGGTTTTTGCAGCCTAAATGCATGAACTTGCATTTCTTAGCATTAAATTTTAGCTGCCAAATTTCAGACCATTCTTCAAGCTTTGTCAGGTCTTTCTTCATATTATTCACACAATCCGGCATGTCTACTCTATTGCAGATTTTCGTATCATCCGCAACCCTTCAGCAATATTGTTTATAAAAATGTTAAAAAGAGCAGGCCCAAGAACAGAACCTTGAGGCACACCAATGGTAACATCCCTTTCCTCAGAGTGATCTCCACTGATCACTACACTCTGTTGCCTTCCACTCAACCAGTTCTTGACCCAGCCTATTACTTTTGAACCTATCCCTAAGGCACACAGTTTATTTATTAGACGTCTGTGTGGAACACTGTCAAAGGCTTTGCTAAAATCTAACGCATATCCTCTATCCAATTCTCTGGTATCCCAGTCAAAGAAATTGATCAGATTTGTCTGACAAGACCTACTTCTGATGAATCCTTGTTGCCTCTGGTCCTGTAATCCACAGGATTCCAGAAACTCGACTATTTTCTGTTTTAAAAGTGTTTCCATTAATTTGCTTACCACAGAAGTCAGACTTACCGGTCTGTAATTTCCTACTTCTTCCTTACTTCCACTTTTGTGGTGAGGGACTACATCTGCTCTTCTATAGTCCTCCGGTACCACTCCTGACTCTAGAGATTCATTGAAAAGATCAGTCAGTGGAGCTACCAGAACTTCTGTAAGTTCCTTCAGCACCCTAGGATGTACACCATTTGGCCCCATTGCTTTGTCTACCTTTATTTTAGCTACCTCCTCACGAACACAGCCCTCTGAAAATTGATCAGGGTCTATTATTCCTACATCCTTATTCACGTTTGTTTTCTGCAGTCCCGCTCCCAGTGCTTCAGCCATGAACACAGAACAGAATTATTTGTTAAGCAATTCGGCCTTTTCTCTATCAGCTTCTACATATTCCTCTCCTTCACCTTTGAATCCCACAATGCCACTTCTGCACTTCTTCCTATCACTAATATATCTATAAAATGTCTTGTCTCTCCATTTTACCGTGTCAGATATTTTTTTCTTCCATTTGCATCTTTGCTTTCCTGACTACAAGATCAGCCTCTCTTAACTTTTCCAGATATTTTTGCCTGTCTTCCTCTTTCTGCGATCTTTTGTAGTTTATGAAAGCTAACCTCTTATTCCTTACCTTCTCAGCTACTCCTTTTGAGAACCAAAGTGGCCTTCTTTTCCTCTTACTTTTACTTACTTGCCTCAAAAAAAGGTCTGTCGCCCTTACAATTGTTCCTTTCAGTTTTGCCCACCGCATTCCCACACCTTCCAGATGTTTCCATTCAGACAATAATTCCTTGACGTAAACCCCCCATCCGAACAAAGTTAGTTTTTGTAAAGTCTAGAACCTTTGCTTTTGAATGAGCCCTTTCTATACCCATCTTAATATTAAACTGTACCATGTAGTGATCACTGGATGCCAGATGATCACCCATTGTAACATCAGAAACACTTTCCCCGTTTGTAAGCACTAAGTCCAGTATGACCCCATCTCGTGTGGGTTCCATTACCAACTGCTGGAACTCCTTGTAGAGAATCCAGAATCTCCCTACTTCTAGAAAACCCTGCAATAGGGATACCCAATCAACATCCGGCATGTTAAAATTACCTATTAGCAAGACTTCCCCTTTTTTAGATATATTCTGAATGTCTACTCTTAAATCTCTATCTACTTCTTCCTTCTGTGAAGGAAGCCTGTATATCACACCAATGTAAATATATTCACCCTTCCCTCTTCCAAAATTGATCCACAGTGCCTCTTCCTTGCCCTGCAGATACTTTAAAAAATTTATATATATACAAATCGGATGACAGCGGCAGTGAGCGGATCCCTGACGAAGCTATTGCAAAACATGTCGGGTCCATCTGCATGAACTGCTTAAATCTTTAAAAAGATCTACAATCATGATAATTTAAATCTAAAAGGTAAATATAAGAAAAACTATTTAAATGATCAACCTATGAGGATTCAACACCAAAAATTCAACAAAAATACATATTGGGTGGTGAAATGATGTTTCTGAGGTTTTTGATGTATGATGCTAATAAATGAATTAAGTGACTGAAGCAAGTGAACCGAAGAGATAAATTCTGGTGGCATAAGGGGATCTGAGGTTTTTTCCTCTTTGAACAAGTGTTAAGATGCTGCGCGTTAACTGATGGGTAGAAACTGTTTATGAAATCATCATTAAAAAGTGTGAATCCCCCATTGTTCCAGGTACATTAGGCAGAGTGTGAACCCACCAGGACAAATAGGGGAAAAAATGCTTGAGTTACCTGAATGTAAACCACTTAAGCTATAAGTGGTATATAAATACTTAAATAAATAAATTTTCAAATTAATAAAGTGTTTGTTTATTTGTAAATGGATTTCTACCAGTAGCATAATTAAATGAAATAACTACTTCTGAAGTTTATAGGGACGGCAGGGGATGGATTTGATTCCAGCTGGGATGTGTTTGATTCCAGTGGGGATGGGCTTGATTTCTGTCCCCACGCAACTCTTTACTTCAAAAATGCAGCTCTTTCCTCTATCCACTTTACACCTTCTGTCCTAAGCATGGGTAGAGAGGCAGGAAAAATCCTAGAAAGAAAATGGAGGCTGCAATTGACCCTGGGTTTGCATTGAAAAATACTAACCTAGGTTATAGATTTGCCTTGTATGTGTTTTATGCAAAAGAAAGCACCAGGAACTAACTGTAAAAATTAAATGCAAATCAATTACCCATACTGGTACTTTATCAAAGATGATGTCACAATGATTGGTGTTTATTACCTCCTGGGAAGAGACTAGCACAACAAAAAACACAACTTAGAAAACATGAGTTAATACTGCATTGAATTCAATGTGAAATTAGTTTAAAAAGGGCTCTATACTTACCAGAATTATGACAATAGTCTATCTGCTGTGGAACCTGGACAGTAAAGGCTATCAAATCTGGACCAAGAAGAGATTCTGGCTTTCTACTTCCATTAAGCCACTTGCTTTTGTGTAACTCTCTTGTGTCTGAAGGACCCTGGATTAAAGGAATCAGCTTCTCTTTTCCACAGTCACCTAGAGAAGGATCAATATAAAGGTGTAGATTTTATTTTTATTACTAAAATAATATCATTAGTGAATCTGATGTTAGTTGACTGTATATGTTTTATCATGCTTTTATTATGATTACAATCACCTTAAGCCTGATTTTTCATGTAAATGTTTAATATAGGCCCTCTTTTACTGACTGGCATGATAACCGCACCAAAGCCCTTTAAATCCCTATAGGTTTCGGTGCAGTTGCTGTGTGGCACTCACTAATGTTGTTTGATTTTTTAACACTTTCATTAAGAGTTTGAAGGCTCATCTTTTTAGAAATGCTTTTCAGGATTTGGGAGCGATTTAGTTCCTATATGGTTCTACAGTGTTCTCCCCAGGAATTTTTTCCAGCTGGGTGGCATGAAAAAGTAGACGGGTGGGGCGGGATGGGGAAATTTGGTGGTGGGGAAAATTAGCCCCCTCTTTTACTAAGGTGTGCTAGCATTTTTAGCGCATGCAAACCCCCGCGCTACGTGGGAAAACTAACGCCAGCTCAATGCTGGTGTTAGCGTCTAGTGCGCGTGGCAATTCTGCACGTGCTAAGCGCACGCTAAAACCACTATCGCAACTTAGTAAAAGGAGCCCTATATATATACTAATTTTATTAGTTAATTATTATTTTCCAATGCTTAATATGACTTCCTTTTTTAAGGTTTGACACTTGTGCAAGAATATTTTTACTAAATTTAAGAAGTATCCAATTCTAGAAGGGAATAATTAGATATTTGCCCTCTTTCAAATGGTATAGAGGTTTAAAAAAGGGAAAGGCGTTAATGGTCATTAGGTTCAATCTAGCCATTTATTTCTGCATGAATTTAAACAACTAAAAAAACAAAAAGATAAATATAGCTCATCCAAGAAATGGCTCTACAGCAGGGGTGCCCACACTTTTTGGGCTTGCGAGCTACTTTTAAAATGACCAAGTCAAAATTATCTACCAACAATAAAATTTTAAAAAATACAAAGCACACTATACGCAGAGAAAATGTTAATTATCATTTATATTCCGCAGGTTTTCAAAGAGGTCAAGGCAGTCACCTCAGGAACAACTATACAAAAATAGACAAATATACACCCTCCCTTTTTACTAAACTGCAATAGCAGTTTTTAGCGCAGGGAGATGTGCTGAATGCCCTGCGCTGCTCTTGATGGTCATAGGCTCCCTGCATTAAAAAATGCTTTTGTGGTTTAGTAAAAGGGGTCATAGTGCAAAATATAGACAGCAGATATAAATTCTCAAAATGGACACATTTTGATCAATAAATTGAAAATAAAATCATTTTTCCTACCTTTTTGTCTGGTGATTTCATGAGTCTCTGGTTGCACTTCCTTCTTCTGACTGTAAATCCAATATTTCTTTTTTTCTGCCCCTCCCCTTTTCTTTCTTTCTCTCTCTCCCCCTGCCCCCCTCTTTATTTCTGCCTTTCTTTCTCTCTCTCCTCCTCTGCCTGTCTTTCTTTCTCTCTCCACCTGCCCCCCCCAGCCATCACGCCAATTTCTCCACTTCCCGATTCTTTCCCTACCCCCTAAGCCACCACGCCGATCTCTCCCTGCTGGTTCCCCGAGCCAGGCCAGGCACATACAAGCGCCGGACTCACAAGACTTCACCTCTGACGTCAACTCTAACGTCGGAGAGGAAGTTTCAGGCCAGCCAGGCAGCGATTGGCTGGCCCAGAACTTCTTCTTCAACGTCAGAATTGACGTTGGAGGTGAAGTCTTGTGAGTCCAGCGCTTGCACGCGCCTGGCCTGGCTTGGGAAGGCAGGAAGAAAAAGAATAGAAAAGCAACGCAATCGACTCACATTGCCTTTGCGATCTACTGGTCGATCACGATCGATCATTTGGGCACCCCTGCTGTTATGGTATCCTGTCCTAACCTGAGGAAAGGGATTTAGTCCCCAAAAAACTGCGTTATTTTCATTTCCTATTTATAAACTTTAATCAATACAGTTACAATACTACTTGATTCTACGTAAAGCAGCAAAACAGTTTTTTTCTACCTTTTGTCGTTTATGCTTTAATCATCTTCTCTTCGTTCTCTTCTTTCTATTCAGCGTTTATCATCACTCCCTTCCATGCAACATCTGTCATCTCTTTGTCCCTTCCACCCAGCCTCTGCTCTCTCTCTCTACCCCTTCCATCTACTGTCCACCCTCTCTCTGCCCCTTGCATCCACTGTCCACCCTCTCTGTCCTTTCCATCCAGTGTTCGCCCTCTCTCTGTTCCATATGGCATCTTCCCTCTTTCTATGTCCCTTCAATAAACTGTATATCCTGTGCCCTTTCTCTCCTTTGTACATGATTCATTTCAGCTTCACCCCCTCCCCTATGCTCTGGCATCTCTCTCTTCTCCTTTCCTTCCTTCCTTCCCACTTCACCCCATGGTCTGGCATGTCTATCTCCTTCCCTTCTCTCCTCCCATGCCCTAGCATCTCCATCCTCCCCCTTCCCCCATATGCGCTGACATCTCTCCCTCCTCCATGGTCTGGTAGCTCCTTTCCTTTCCCTCCCTCCCATGGTCTTGGCATCTCTTGCCTCTCCTCTCCCTTTCCTGGTCTTCCTTCTCCCCTCGCTCTCCCCAATTGGGTGCAGCAGCAGCTTTTCTCTCCCCCCAATTGAGTGCACCAGCTTTTCTCTTTCCCCTCCCCCCAAAAAATTGGGTGCAGCAGCAGCAACATTTCTTTTCCCTTCCCCCTCCCCCCCAAAAATGGGTGCAGCAGCAGGACATTTCCCTTGCCCCACCCCCATTCGGTGCAGCAGCATCATTTCTCTTCCCCCTCCCCTCCCCCATTCGGTGCAGCAGCATTTCTCTTCCTATCCCTCCTAGCTCACACACCTGTCAGCAGACTCGCTAGGCAAGTTGTAAGCTTCCCTCCATCGCTGACCTATCTTCCATAGATCAGCGACGGAGGGAAGCTTACAACTTACTGCTTTTACTTGCTTCGGGCCTTCCTTGTTGCCGGGTCCTGCCTACTTTCTGTTTCCGTGAAGGCAGGACCCAGCAGCGAGGAAGGCCCGAAGCAAGTAAAACCGTTAACCTCAGTTTGATAGGATAAGGCTTTAGAAACTTGGTAAACCCTACAAGTGGTTCGCTGCGAGGCGCGCTGGGACAAGGCAGGGAGGACGGGGGTTTTCGTTACATAAGTTGCACAGGCTGACAGGCACAGACAAGCCACACCGGTAGCAACTTCCCAATACCTCAAACATGCATCCCAGCAGGATGACCATGGCAATGCATGACACCATATCGGCATGATTTTGAATCACGAACTCGTGGCTGAAGACCAGGGGGCTCTTATTTTGCTTCCGCAGCCCCATGCTGGTTGGTCAAGAGGCCCACCGCCTGCCCTGCACCGCAGCACAACAACGAGCGCTAAGAGGGGCCAAGCATGCAGACACTAACCCCCCCCTCTTTCCAGAGGCAAACCGAAAACCAACTGTCCTAACAGCCTACCCCACCTCCTCCTGTTCCTCCTCATCCCTCCTTAGGCACAACTCACCACGCACATAAGCTTGCTTTCCTCCCTCCCTTCCTTCAACTCACTGCCCTATCTCCCACCTTAGCCTGCAGCGAATTGAACCCATGCTCCAGGGTTTTTAAAAATTTTGACAGTCGGGCGCTCACCTAAATTAGCCATGCAGAGCGCCTGGCTAAAACCCGCTAGGGAGAACACTGGTTCTATTTTATGAGCTGTATAATGAATGTTATAAGTTGAAAGAATTTTGTAGTGTGTTTGTGTTGTGTTATTGAGTAATTGTATTGTTTTATTTTATGAGTGTAATGTTGTAACCCACAGAGATTTTGGATATGCCGGATATAAATGTGTAAATAAATAAAAAAAGCAGATTTACAAGGTTCAGTAAAAACAAATCCTTTAATTATAATCACTCAGTTTCAGAGATGGAAAAAAATAGACTCAAAAGCACTCAATCTCAATCATATAGGAAAAACATGATTGACAATGGACTCAACATGGGCCATGTTAACAATCAATCTGCATTCAATGATAACAAAATATACAAAATGCACTTAGCAGTGATATCTTGCGTGAACTAGCAATTGGACGCTATCAGGAGTGGAACCAAAATAATCAGCACGTTATTAGTATTCAGCTTCTATAACAGTTACTGTGGTGGCCTGCTAGCATACACTAATTCATGTCTTAATTGCCTAACATAGAAACGATGAGATGTAGGCATGGCCTTTTTTTGCAGTTAGCTTATAGTAGCTTAACACAACAGATAATACAGATCACTTAATGCCACCTCAATAAATGACATTAAGTGCATCTGTGTTAGCTACAAGGTACTTAACACATAGTAATTTTTTCTATATGGGAATGCCTCCAAAATTTACTGCTTAGACTTTGCAATTACAGCACACTAATTTTTGCAACTAATGCAAAGTGACAGTAAGTACAAGGGTCCTAAAGATTTGCATTAAACTGGCAAATATTGTATACTAAATAGTTCAAAACAAGACTGCACATGCTATTTGCCATTTTAATAAGTGAAATTGTGTTTATGAAGCCACTTGCAGCACTGTTCATTAGTGCTCTAATTTGTTATAAGTAAGTCTGAACAGGACCCTTGAGACATTTGCCACAAATACAATTAAAGTGAAAAACTCTAGTTAAACAGAACTAATTATTTTCATAATGTATAACCAGGGTTATAGTATTTACAATACTACTTGCAGAATGATGAATATTAATGAATATTAATAAAATAAAAGCTAGAGTTTGAACAATTGCTTATGTAACCCATTTTAAAATCTCTCTCGACTGCCCATTTTCAAAATCCTGAGGATTTTGACTATAATCAGCTTGTCATATAGTCTGTGTATCCTTTTGGCACAATTAAAATAAATACAACAAACATACTCCAAGTCATAGGAACAATGAATAAATTATTGTCTCAGACTCTTTTCTTGTAAAAAGTACAGCCAGTTCTCCTATATAGGCAATAAAGTTTTACATGGTCCAGCTGTACATACCTGGAGCTTTGGCACAAATTTTTATTGATCCCATGGTCCCAGAAGCACTTTTGACCAATGATGTGCTGCAGTACTTTAGCTCAATGTTCTGGATTGAACCCTCAAGAGTTGGCAAGAGTTTCTTAGAGGTCACACCTACTAAAAGAAAATTACAAATGTGCTAGCTGCTGAATTTAAATAATTTTCATACTCATTCATCACTACTGCAAAACATCATTAAAATTTACAGTCATATTTTTTTTTAGTACTCTTTCATATTTCTATCTTTAAAGTAATGCAGATTGTATAGCCACAGATCTGTGAAAGAAATACATTGATGTGTATGTGTACATGTTATATGTGATCTTATATCCTGCCAAATCCTCAAAAGTAGAGTTTGAGGAGGGTTACATTAACATTTTGTACATATGGAAGACATCATATGGTCTAACTTTAAAATGCAATAAGTTTTTATAAGCTTGTCAAATCCTTTACATGATTTCACAGGTAGATTTCTCATATGAATTACTGCAAATGTCATGTTTTATCTTTCAGTCAAGTGATTGATTGATTTATAAATAATACAACCGATTAAAACAATTTTATATGATATAAACAATAAGAGACATAGGGGGAATTCAAGAAAGGACACTAAGTGTGTTAGCACACACTAGTTTCAAAAGACATTCATTATATTCCTATGGGCATCTTTAGTAGTTAGCATTCACCAGCACAGTACCATTTCTTGAATTTCCCCTTCAATCTTCAATTAATATACAGTGCACACATAAAACACAGCTGTATATTTATACATTTGAAACCTTACAGATAGAACAGCAACATTTTACCAGAAGCAGCGAGAACCTTTCATGGCTAACAATTGAAATACTCTTGTGTTGAAGGAATTCTCAACACTTTAAAAATCAATAAACACGCTTGAAACTGCACTCATTTTAAAACAGACAACCAAGTATCCATTACACGTGATCTTGATCTCTAATCCCACAACTAGTAAGCAACCTAACAGCTGAATTTTGCATTATTTGCAATGTATGCAGATAACAACAATTATTTCCTTAGAGTTATCAGGTCCACGCAATGCTGTACATTGGACATGCAAGAGCTGGTCTCTGCTCAGCTTACAATCAATCTAATTATGACAGACACACAGGACAAAAGGGGGAGTTATAACATAGTGCTCATGTAGGGAATTAGAGGAAGGAACCCAAATATATTTTATTACCATAGTCAAAATGACTTATAGAACTCAATGAAAATCCACTAACAATAAAATGTTGGGGTTTTTTTGGGGGTTTTTTTACATATCAGAAGTCTTAAATTGCAACAGTGATTATTTTTTTTATTTGCGTTTTTTTTTTCCATTAACAAATGCTCATCCAGCTGTACTCCTAGGTTATTACACTACAAGGAAAAAAAGGTAACTCCATTTGTTTTAACAATAAAGAATCAGTAATATATACAAAGGCCTTCATTTTTCTTTAAATTTAATTTTAAACTTACAGGCCACTAACCACTAATTAATCTCATCCACAGTTTTTGATTGGGATAGTCCTCTAATGGAACAAGCAATTCAATGGGGTCAGCATAAAAAATAAAATCTTCACAGTAGAGCTGCTAAGACAATGTTCTTCAATGCAAAGTCCGTGAGTTAATAGTGATCCCCAGAAATCTTTAAGGTGACTTCTACTGATCCCCTAGGCACTCCCTGATCTCCCTGGATATGCCTCTGACCACCCAAGGCCTCAATCATCTCTAAAGGGATCTATTTACTCAAGCATAATATTTGCAGCTACCATGAAGTAGTTATCAAAATAATTGAACTGTGAAGCTTCTGCATTAACTGCCTATGAATGTTCAAGAGAGATACAGATATTCCTGTTCTTGTATAAATCAGACATGCCCCATATCTACTTAATGGCTCAGTGAAGAGTCATAGTGTGGATCATATAGAAAGATCACATTTAGAGTAAAATTTCAGATAAGACTCATAAGCCTGAAAGTGGCAAAATTCTCATTTTCTGAGGGTAAATATATTATGTTACTTTCCAGTTTTTACCGAGCTAAACATGAACAATGTCATGGACTTTGTGAAGGCTATATAACCATTTAGCACCCAGATCAACTGGCAACTGCAGTTGCTATACAGCAACAAGAAGAAATGGAATCAAGGGAAATATTTGTCACTAATCTCTGATTAGCTGCCATTATTCCTAACAAATAATACTACAAAGCATATTTAAACTCTGCTACCTGCATAGAGGTGCTGAAAATCCAGGAATGCATAGCTGGCTGACAGTCCTGAATAGTTATCTGGGTAACCGCACTAATATTGTCAATAACTTTGCCCCCAAATTCTGCTGTCACTACCTGGATAGTGCTGAGGCAGACTGGATTTTCTGCAGCATTATCTTGATAACGTTGCTGAACATTCAATCATGGCCCCAGTAAGCATGACACATCATTTTACCCACTAATCACTAAATTATATAAAAGGCACCCAAATTTGGGGATGGTCCTCAGATGTGTGCACAATTAAATTAGTTAATGAGCCATTAACACTCATTAAGATGTTGCTAATGTCAAATATTGGATTAAGATGTTGCTAATTTGAAGCTGTATGCACAATTGCCTATGCACAATTCTATAATGAGCCGTGCCTAAATACTCATGCATGCAGCCCAAAAGGGGATATGGTCATGGGAGGAGCATGAGGACAGGTCATTGGGCATTCCCAAGAGTTACACACAGTGTTACTGAATTGGGAGGGGGGGATGCATGGCAGGATTTCACCTGGCTTCAGTAGCATGATCCTGAAGCCTAATTTTGGAACTTGGCACTAAGAGCTATTCTATAAGGGGTCTTTTTGCAAAATATACTAAACTTTGTAATAGGGTAAACACTTTGGAAGGTGTGGATAATATGAGGCAGGTTCTAGTGAAGCTTAAAGAATGGTCTAGTAATTGGCAACTAAGATTTAATGCTAAAAATGCAGGATCATGCACTTGGGCTGCAAAAATCCAAGAGAATGGTATAATATAAGGGGCAAAGTACTTCCGGATACAAAAGAAGAGCAGGACTTGCGGGTGACTGTGTCTGATTAACTTAAGGTGGCAAAACAGGTAGAAAAGGCCACTGTCAAAGACAAAAGGATGGTCGGATACATAAGGAGAGGAATGGCCAGTAGGAAAAAGGAGATGATAGTTCCTTTGTATAAGTCTCTGGTGAGGCCTCATTTGAAATACTGTGTGCAATTCTGGAGACCGCACTTTCAAAAAGACATAAATACGATGGTATCTGTCCAGGGGACTGCTACGTGGTTAGTGGTCATTGTCATAAAGTGTATGGGGACAAACTTATATACCTTAATATGTATACTCTGGAAGAAAGGTGGGAGAGAGGAGATAAGCTAGAGACGTTTAAATATCTCCACGGCATTAATGTACAGGAGGTGTGTTTTCAAATTAAGGAAAACTCTGAAAAGAGAGGGCATAGAATGAAGTTAAGAGGCAATAGGCTCAGGAGAAATATAAGGAATTCCTCTTTTACAGAGAGGGTGGTAGATGTGTGAAATAGTCTCCTGGTAGAGGTGATGGAGACAAAGACCGTGTCTGAATTCAAGAAAGGGGATAGGCACGTGGGATCTCTTAGGGAGAGGAGAAAGTGGATCCTACAGATGGGCCATTTGGCTTTCATCTGCTGTCATGTTTCTATCCCAGAGTACTCTTT